>NC_040908.2:93551880-93801922 GCF_004126475.2 Phyllostomus discolor | reverse complement strand
CATTCAAAGAAAGACAAAATAGCAAAATAAAGTGAGGACAAGAGAAAGAAACACTTGCCTTCTTTATTTTGTATTTTTAAGTATATTTTATTGATTATGCTATTACAGTTGTCCCATTTTTTTCTCCCTTTTATTCCCCTCCACCCTGTCTGTTCCCTCCCACCCATGTCCCCCACCTTTAGTTTATGTCTATGGGTCATATTTATAAGTTCTTTGGCTTCTCCATTTCCTATACTATTCTTAACCTTCTCCTGTCTATTTTGTGCCTACCAATTTATGCTTCTTATACCCTGTACCTTTTCCCCCATTCTTCCCTGCTCCCTGCTGATATCCTTCCATTCGATCTCCCTTTCTGAGAATTTGTTCCTGTTCTAGTTGTTTGCTGAGTTTGTTTTTATTTTTGTTTTTAAATGACAACAATTTCCATTTGCCCAAATGGTGGCCATCATGCACTTACTCAACCTGTGCAGTTCACACACTTGAGCTGAGCAATGCATATGAATATCTTTGTTATTGGACAGGGATTCCAACTTAGATGAAGTTTTGATCATTTCCTGTGTCTATAATAACCAATGCTCTCACTAAAATGTAGTTAAATCTCCAGAAAAACAAAAATGAAAACCAAAACCTTGGTATATATTTTCCCTATTTTTGGCAGCTGAGAAAACAAGCAGAAAAGCCAGGTAAAGTCTACCTCATGTGAAGTAGACAGACGATTGGAACCTAGAAAGATTTAAATAAGTATTGCCCTTTGTGACTTGCCAGCAGGAATGATCTAAATAGACCCCTGCCACCTGCACTAAATTCTGTTGAACAATGAGGGGAGCTCTGAGATGTTTCGATTAAAGCATGCAAATCTTTGGGCAAGTGCTTTGCCCATAAATCAGATCAACCCTGCAACCCATATGCTTTAAGACTCTGTAGACTGTTCACTGCTGTCAGAACAGATGGAGAAGAGGATACCAATGTGGTTCGCCATTTTAAGGCATGCGGGCCTGTCTACATGTGCACACACATGCACACACACACACATCATGGCACATATGGTAATACCTTTAGACATTTGGAACATTAAGCTACTAAAATGCTATGTGCTTTTTTTAGGGATAAGACTCATCTGCTTGATTTCTGATAAGAACCATTATCATCCTCAAGGTCTGTTTTAACTTCTGGTTTGATTCTGAGCCCAGTTTTGCATGTTTACTACCACCTGAATGTCATAAATAGCCTGAAACCCTCCCTCACAGGGTATTCTGCCTATTTGCATAGAGGCAGTAAAATACGGCTCCAGTTCTATTCTTTCTGCCATTCTTCTGAAGCACATGCATTAAACAAGATGAATTACAACTTTTGATTCATATCAAACTCTGAGATGGCCACTGTACAGCTGTGATGTGTTGGCTCTCTGAGAGTTAGGAAGAGAAGACTTATTGCCTCTTAGAGGTGGTAAGCAGCCACTTTACTGGATAGTGTATTTGGGCCAAGGGAATAAGGTTTTTTACAATTATCAGCTATGTTTAGGTCAGAATGACAATATGGCAGCTGTAATAGATCTGTATATTATATCTTCCTAAAATCCTTGGCTTGTCTTTATGCAAGTTCTTGCCATGCTATCAAAAGCATTTATTTACGAGGACTTCCAGCAAGATGGAGGAATAGGTGGACGCACTGTACTTCCTTGCACAACCAAGATTAGAACAACAATGATTTGCAGACAGAATATCACTCAGAACCGACAGAGGATTTATCCAAATGGAAGTCGGACAGCCAACAAGTTGAAGCAGACCCGTACATCCAGGCTGGTAGGAGATGACGAGCTGGGCGGGCGCGGGGCTGGCGCGGGTCGGCGGCGTTCCGAGGTTGGGGAAAATTTGGCGCAAAATCGGTGCAACAGCCATCCGGGGTGCAAGAACGCAGTGGTGATCCCTGAGTACACAAGCTGCGACTGGCAGACCCAGTGGGGCAGCAATTGTGGACCAGGGCAGAGCTCGCGGCCCAGGATCCCAAGCAAGGAAGGGTCTGAGCCCAGGAGAACAGAACTACCGCCATTGTTCCCTCCCGCTCCCGCCCCTGACCCCGCCCCCACATATAACATCACAATCTAGCTACGGGAGTGCCAAGCCCTGGTGAACACCTAAGGCTCCGCCCCCCCACCATAACAAGAGTGACCAGACCAGAGGAAAAAAAAAAAAAAAGGAGGAGAGACAGGGAAAGACATAATATATGTTTCCAACAGAACAGATCAGTCCCCCAGGACTCATCCTTTTGAACGACTAAGAAATAGCCAATCTATCAGATGCACAGTTCAAAACACTGGTGATCAGAAAGCTCACGGAATTGATTGATTTTGGGCGCAATTTAGATGAAAGGATGCAGGTTACCATAAAAGAGATGCAGGAAGATACGTGGAGGAGAACCAATAGTGAAAGGAAGGAATCTGAGTCTCAAAACAATACAGTGGACCAGAAGGAAGATAGAATCAACCAAGCAGGAAAGCATGATGAAATAAGAATTCAAAAAATCGAGGAAAAGCTTAAGAGCGTCCAAGACACCTTTAAACATTCCAACATCTGAATTTTAGGGGTACCAGAATGGGAAGGAGAAAAGCAACAGATTGAGCACGTATTTGAACAAATAATAAAGGAGAACTTCCCCAATCTGGCAAAGGAAACAGTCTTCCAAGAAATCCAAGAAGCTCAGAGAGCCCCAGAGAAGTTGGACCCAAGAAGAAACACACCAAGGCACATCATAATTACATTAGCCAAGGTAAAAACAAAGGAGAGAATCCTAGAAGCAGCAAGAGATAAGGGGATAGTCACCTACAAAGGAGTTCCCATCAGACTGTCAGCTGATTTCTCCAAAGAGACCTTCCAGGCAAGAAGGGGCTGGAAAGAAATATTCCAAGTCATGAAAGACAAGGACCTACATCCCAGATTGCTCTATCCAGCAAAGCTCTCATTTAGAATGGAAGGGAAGGTAAAGTGCTTTTCAGATAAGGTCAAGTTAAAGGAGTTCATCATCACCAAGCCCTTATTTTATGAAATGCTAAAGGGACTTATCTAAGAAAAGAAGATAAAGAAAAGACATGTATAGCAAAAGGACAGCAAACTCACAATTATTAACAACCACACCTAAAGCAAAACCAAAAGAAACTAAGTAAACAACTAGAACAGGAACAGAACCACAGCAATGGAGGGCACATAGAGGGCTAGCAGCAGGGGGGTGGGAGGAGGAGAGAGGGGGAAAAGGTATAGAGAATAAGTAGCATAGAATGTAGGTTGAAAACAGATAGGGGGAGGGCAAGAATAGTACGGAAAATGTAGAAGCTAAAGAACTCATAAGTATGACACATGGACATGAACTAAAGGGGGGGAACGTGTGTGGGAGAGGGGGTACTGGGTGGAGGGGAGAGAAGGGGGGAAATGGGACAACTGTAATAGCATAATCAATAAAATACATTAAAAAAAAGCATTTATTTACTATTGCTGCCTTCTAGCCAAGCTTGTGAAATTAGGTAAATAATTCTTATTATACTGGCTTACATGAGCAATCTTGAATTCCATGTTGAGTATCCTTGTGGACAACAAATCGCTGTGACTGAGAGGACTCCAGAGCTTGGATTATTCTCTCAACATACATCAGTAGTAGGTGAACCCAGGGGCACTGAGAATCAGTCTTTGCAGATGTTGTAGTTAGTGAGAAACATGTATTAGTCTGGTTTGGGCCCTCCTTGCTGCTCTGCCAAAGAATTTGAAGATGAAATTTTTTAAAAAAATGTGTATCTAGGCAATTTCATATTCTTCAAAGACACTCCAAATGAACCACCTTTGAAACCTTAAGGATTTATAAAGGAAATTTATTCATGCTATCGTGAATCTCTATCATGTTATCTCTCCATTCTATATTGCCCAATTTAGTTTTTATAGTCTGCCTCATTCTTTCTTCTTATGTTTCTGGTTTTCTCTCTGACCACTATTCCCTTTGAAAACAGATCCATAGATTGACAGAAAACTCCACTTTAGTTCTAAGATTAGATTCAAGACACTTACCCAATGTGTTAGCAAATTGCAGAGTCAAAAGGAAAATGGAGCCTCATGCTATTCATTAATTATAATTTATTCCAAAACTTGACTTCAATTACTCAACACTTATTCACAGAACATTTAATAGGAACTGAGAATAACAAAAGGGTGAAACCCAAACTTATTTGTCACCAGTAGGTGTGGAATGCTTACAGTATACAAGGACCCTGACAGGTGCTCTATGATAGCTATGTAGACAAGCATTGCTCTGGCCTTGGCTGGACTTACACTGGGTGAACACGTGGTGGTGAAGAAAATAGGACATGTATAAGTAACCACAAGGCTTGTGGTCCAGGTACCACATGGCTCACAGAAGCTGCAGAGAGGAGGAGCACTGGGGCTGAGGAGCGCTGGTGGTGCTAGTGCCATCTGACCTAAGCACTGAGGGCAGGCAGAGTGGGAACATGTTCAGAATGTTGGGATTAGAAGGA
Organism: Phyllostomus discolor; assembly: GCF_004126475.2. Taxonomy (NCBI): domain Eukaryota; kingdom Metazoa; phylum Chordata; class Mammalia; order Chiroptera; family Phyllostomidae; genus Phyllostomus; species Phyllostomus discolor. The sequence goes on along the minus strand of NC_040908.2, from coordinate 93,797,409 downwards.
AAAATCTCTCAGTGAGAGTACAGGTATGCATAAAATTCTAAATCTAGGACACCATGAAAATATCTTCCTATTGTAGTGGGAATGCAAGACCTAGGCAAGAAAGCAAAGGGAAGATAATAAATTAGTTCATATAATTAACAGTTAAATACCGAATAACTACTATATGGCCAGGCATTATTCTATGATCTGGCATATGGCAGTAAGTATTACTTACTCATGAAGCCTAGATTCTAGCAGGGAACATGGTAGACAGCCTGTAAAGTGGTCCTGGGTGAGCTTTACTCCTAGAAGTCATAAGCTTATGTAATCCCCTCATCTTTGAATGTGGGCTGGATCTAGTGATTTGTTTTTAATGATAGAATATGGCAAACATGATTAGATGTCACTTCAGGGATTAGATTACCCAAAGACTGTGATTTCCATCTTGCTTGTCCTTTCTCAATCCATTCCTGGCTCACAATGGGGGAAGCCAGTTGGCACATTGTGACCTGGCTTATGAAAAGGCCCTTGTGGCAAGAAACTGGTCAGTGGCTCCTTCTTCAGTAAAGCCTGGAGATGACTATACTCCTGGCTGAAAATTTGATTATAGCCTTGTGAAGATCCTTGAGCCAGAGATACCTAAAACAGTGTCTGGATTCCCACTCCACAGAACCTGTGAGGTAATAAATGTTTGTTATTTTATGCTACAAAAATTTGGTGTAATTTGTCATACAGAGAGAGATAACTAATATAGGGGAAAAGAAGAATCTTCTTCTCATTTCTAAACATACATACAATGACTTAGAGTAAGCTTAGATGGGATACGGGCGGGGGAGACTGAAAACTAAGAGTTCCAGGTAACAGGTTGGGGGAGGTGGTATTGCAACTTTGTATTGGGTGATCGGGGAGGGTCACTAGGGTACATAATATTTGAGCCAAAGCCTGAAGGAAGGATGAGGTGAATCTATGTGGATTGCAGAAAGAGGATGTGCTAGGTAAAGAAGGCCTCAGGTACTAATGCCATGAGACAGGGCTGTGTGAAGTTTATTTGAGAAAAATCAAGAAGGCAATGCAGATTCAGGGGAGTAATGGGTGAAGAACGGAGTGGTTATATGTTAATGTGGTGATTGTGCTTTGCAACTTCAACTTTGGGGGCTATTTGGCTTTTTTAGATTTTAAAACAGTCAACTTCTGAGTATATTTATGAGAGTAAATTGTGTTAATGCTATGAAGATATGAAGAACCTGTTATCCAATTCTATTATTTAGACTAAAATATGCATTTTGGTTTAGAACAGCATATCTTTTATTAAAATTAATGCAGAGATGAGGACTTTACATAGAATACTTTACATATGCTTATTTACATAGACTACTTACCTATTTTTTCTTTTAACTTTAAATGTGCTTTGGGATATATATCCCAGATGAACTTTGCTCTCAAATGAACAACCCAGTACTTGCAAGAAAACGTGTACTTTACCAATTAGGTTCAAGCATTTGAAATGTGATGCTCTTATGCAAATTTGTCACAGGTAACCTTTAAAAAGTGAGTAAAATACCTAGCTCATCCAAAAAAATCAGAGAAGTAGTTTGAGGACAGAAAATATAGGACTTTAGAGGATATGGTAAAGCCATTGTATTTAATACTAAGTAAACTGGGAAGCTTTTGAAGGGTTTTGAACAAAAGTGTGATATTACTTGAGTTATATTAAAATATAATAAATGCTTCGTAACACACACACACACACACACACACATATTTCTCTGAGTGTTTTTATAAAATTTACTATAAAGGCAAGGTAGAAAGCAAAGGGGTTAGTTGGGAGGCTGTTATAATGATCTTGGTGAAAAATAATAATGGGTGTTCAGACCAGAGTGGTGGCAGATGGTACAGTGAGAGTAAACCCACATATTTCATACATTTTTTGTATAAGAGGTGGGAGAAAAAAAGGAGAGTTAAGAATGACTGACTACACTGCTCTTTCTTGGACATCTGCAAATGGAATTTCCATTTACTCTGATGGTGGGGGGTGGACTGGGGAGTAGAGTGGGAGGTCATCCATCAGGAATTTGGGATTTTTTTTGTCTTTTTTTTTTTTTTTTTTTTTTTTTCCTATAGAGGTTGAGTCACTGCTCAGACATCTATATAAAAATGGAAAATAAGTTTTGGGGTATAAAAGTGTTGAGGTCAGGGAATCCATGACAAAGTGATACATTTGGGAACTGTCAGGGAACAGATGATATGAAGCCAGTTCATTCACTCTGCATCATTTTAAGAGGTTTTACTTATAGCTTATAAGAGGTCTCTTGGAATATTATTTATATTTAACACCATGAGAATTAGGGCCACTGGAATTATGAGAGTATAGCCATAGGAGACTGGAAGGACTCAGGCATTAATGGTAGAAAAAAAGAAAAGAGGTCTATAAATTGTACCCTAGGGAGCCTAGCACTTGGTTGTCAGGAAGTTTATGGAGAACTAGCAAGGAAGGCATGAAAGAGGAAGCCAGCAAGGCAAGCAGAAAGTATCAGGAGAACCAAGTAAAGAAGTTATGTCAAGAAACAGAGTAATCAACCATGCCAATGCTGATGAAAGATTAAATATGATTACCATAATCATTTGACTAATGAACAACTTAAGGTCCTTGATGAGTTGGTAAAAGCTGGTTTGTAGAGTGGGAATGAGAGCATAATTGGAGTACCATATTTTGCTGTGTATAATGCACACTTCTTTGCCTAAATTTTTGAGGGATAAATAAGGATGCACACTGTACATGGGTATAAAGATTACATACTATGAGTATAATTGCATGTGTAATGTGCACAAAAACATGGTTATGGATTATACATGGGAGTTCATTATACATGGCAAAATACAGTAGATTGAACAGAGAATGAGAAGATAAGTAATGCCAGTACAGGCTACTTTTTCAAGTTGTTTTGCTCTGAAAGGGTGTAAAGAAATTAAGTGGTAGCTGTAGGAGAGATGAGGTTAAAAGTGTGTTTGTAGGTGCATAATTTTAATTCTAAAATAGAAAAATAACAGTACATTTTCATACTGTTACAAATAATCCAGGAGAGAGAGGGAGAAATTCAATATGCAGGAAAGGAGAGTAGAACTTGGAGCAATAGCCTTGTTTATATGAAGAGGGATGCTTTAAATCCATGCACAGATACCAAGTTTGGCATTTGATTAGAAAATGGAGTGTTTATCTACAAGAAAAGGAGTGACTGCACAGAATATATAAATCCTTGCGGGTGAACAGGTGCTTGTGGGGAGCTTGTGGGATTTCTCTTTTGATTGCCAGTATGTTCTCAGTGAAACATGGTTATTATCTGAGAGAGACACTGGGAATCCAGGAGATATAGGAAGTGTTTGCAGGCATAAAAAGATATTTGCCATCTCAGAGAGAGAAAGGGTGACTGGACTACAAGCATGGGTAGCCAGTAGCACCAAAGGCCCACTTGGTGTTCTTCTAGTCTCATGCAGGGTTCACATTTGAAGTGAGACCAATCAGCATAATTATGTGTTTTTCTGCCATGTTTATGCTGCCCTGAAACAAACATAGATTAGATACAAAATTGGATTTAACCAGGGATTGGACTTTTGCCAAGTTAATATAACAACATAGAGAGGAACAAGACATGGAATCTAAGCTGTATAAAGACAGAAACAAGGATGGGAAAAGAATTAGTAAAATAATAGTAGCATCAATGGATTTATATCCTTGTGAAAAGGCAGTAGTGAGGGGGTAAAAACTTGCTGGTGCAGCAGTACCCCAAGGAAAAAAAAATGGATGAGTTTAACGATGGTATTTTTGAGTAAGGATTCATGAAACTGAGAGAATGAGTGTAAACATGTAGCTGGGGTGGGCTATATAAAGCCAGGTGCACCATCTCCACAAAGTTCTCAAACTGGTGTCCCTTTAAGAACAATCTGATAGTAAATGCATGATGGTGTAAGTGGGACATAACAAAAGGCAGAGGGGTGTGTGTACAGATGATTATGATAGCAAAGGTGATTTTTGACAAGTTATGTCTTAATTTGCAGTTTTATACCTATCTCATCAACTGAGAAAGGCTACTCTTCCTTAATAGTTACTGTTTGAAAAAGGCAAAGACAGATTTCTTTTTGTAGAGCACCTGCAGCTTGTCCCTTTTGTCAGTTGTTTGAACATCATGTGCCAGCTAGTGATGAGACAAAGAAGACAGCACCTCCTGCGTGTGCAGCATCACCTTATACCTGTGGGCTGTATGTTCAATCTAATCAGTAGACTCTCACATTCTGGTGCTTGTTCATGCCTTTACCAGCTCTGACAGCAGGCAGACTTACCCCATTATACCAATGAAGGCTTTGGAAAAGCAGTGTAAATCAAGCCATATAGGTAATGCCCTAAAAAATACAGGGTGTGGCACAAATATTGCCCTTCCCCCCCTTTTAAAGATTTTATGTATTTATTTTTAGACAGAGTGGAAGGGAGGAAGGGGAACATCAGTGTGTGGTTGCTTCTCATGTGCCCCCTGCCCCCCTGGGGACCTGGCCCACAATCCAGGCATGTGCCCTGACTGGGAATCGAACCAGTGATCGTTTGGTTGGCAGGTTGGTGCTCAATCCACTGAGACACACCAGACAGGGCATGTCCCCTTTTTATTACAAAACCTTCTATTACAAAATTATAAGCACATAATTCTGTAGCATAACAATGTCACACTCAAGCATACCACATGACATTTTAGGTGAAATGTTCAAGTTAAAACTATAAATTATTACACCTATATTATTACCCTACCAACCATACTCAAGTAGGTGTTACTTCTGCCAGATCCTGTAATACTGAAAGGAAATTTGAAAGTCACTCCTTCATTAAGTAAACTAATTACATTTTGCAGTTATAACTTTAATTTCAATGTTAACATTAGAGCACAATGCTAGAAAATCATAAAGTTGAAACCCCACCACTTTCCCCCACCCCGCCCACTCCCACCCTCATTCTTTCCCTGCTTTGACTTTGTCCATGGATCCTTTATACATGTTCTTCAATGACCCTTCCCCCTTTTTCCCCATTATCCCCCTCCCCGTTCTTCTTTCCCCTCTGGTTACTGTCAGTTTGTTCCTTTTTTCAATGTCTCTGGTTATATTTTGCTTGCTTGTTCATTTTGTTGATTAGGTTCTACTTACAGGTGAGATCATCTGGTATTTGTCTTCTACCTCCTGGCTTATTTCACTTAGTATGATACTCTCAAGTTCCATCCACACTGTTGCAAAGGATAGGAGCTCCTTCTTTCTTTCTGCTGTGTAGTATTCCATTCTGTAAATGTACCATAGTTTTCTGATCCACTCATACTGATCAGCAGTTAGGTTGCTTCCAGCACTTGGATATTGTAAATTGTGCTGCTGTGAACAGTGGGGTGCATGGGTTATTTTGAATTGGTGTTTCAGGATTTTTAGGGTATAATCCCTGCAGTGGAATTGCCGGGTGAAAACACAGTTCCATTTTTAGTTTTTTGAGGAAATTCCACACTGTTTTCCAGTGGCTACACCAGTCTGCATTTCCACCAGCAATGTACTAGGGTTCCCTTTTCTCCACAACTTTGCCCCCACTTGCTATATTTAAAAAATAAAGGTAAAATAAAGACTTTTTCAGGTGTCCAAAGGTGAAATACTTCATCACTAACTGACCTACACTAGGAGAAATGTTAAGGGAGGTCTTTCCAGCAGGAGGAAATATCAGAGAGATGCTATTATGAGCACTAGAAGTGGTAAATGTGTGAGCAAGTTATAATTGGTTTCCCATTGTAGAAAATAGTTCCACTCTGATATCACATCTAGATTAATGGCAAAAGATAGGTAGAGGGTCAGATGCTATATTTTGATATAAATATGTTCATGACCCTTAATACTAGAAGTTATTGATAGTGAAAGAGAAACAAAGTTAAAAAATGCATGTCAAAAGCTAGCCTTTTTCAGTTTCCATGGTGGGAGAAGTAATGAGCAGTAAAGTCTCCAAGGACCCTTTTCCCAAGGCAGTGCCAGAAGTCCTGCACTGGAACCAGTGCAAGTACCAGAGGTCATTGGAGAGGGTGGATCTGCAGATCTGCATGAAGAACCACAGCCTTCGGAAGGACAAACACTTCTTGGGCACCATCAGACTCAAGTCCACTCTGTGCCCCAAGTTGTCTGTGTGTGTGTCCTGGGGAGCCAGCAGCACTGTGAGGAGGCCAAGGCTGTGGACATCCCCTTTATAGATATCCAAGTGCTGAAGAAACTCAAGAATAAGAAACTGGTCAAGAGGCTCACCAAGAAGTATGATTCTTTTTTGGCTTCAGAGTTTCTGATTAAGCAGATCCCACGAATCCTGGGTTCAGCCCTGCATAAACCTGTCAAGTTCTCTCCCTTGTTGACACACAATGAGAATGTGATAGCTAATACTGATAAGGTGAAATCCACAATCAAGTTCCAAGTAAAGATAGTGCTGTGTCTGGCAGTGCCTGTTGGCCATGTGAAGATGACAGATGATGAAATGGTGTACAACATCCACTTAACTGTCAAGTTCTCGGTGTCATTGCTTAAAAAGAACTGGCAGAACATTTAGGCTTTGAATATGGAGAGCAACATAGGCAGGCCCCAGTCAGTGTTGGTACTAAGGCACAGCTTAACAAGCCATATTGCTACCATTACAAAAAAAAAGAAAAAAAAAAACCTGGCCTGTGGAAATTCCAGTAATCATATGTGTAAAATATGTGTTCAATTTTTACTGATAATCACTCCAAAATAAATTTTCTACTTTTAATTATATATTTGATATAATATATATATATATATATATATATAAATATATATAAAAGATTTTATTTACTTATTTTTAGAGAGGGAAGGGAGGGAGATAGAGAGAGAGAGAGAGAGAAACATCAATGTGCGGTTGCTGGGGGTTATGGCCTGCAACCCAAGCATGCACCCTGGCTGGGAATCGAACCTGGGACACTTTGGTTCCCAGCCCGCACTCAATCCACTGAGCAACACCAGCCAGGGCTGATATAATATTTTTTAAAAATATAAAAGTAACTTACTTTTTATATAGACATGTTTTGAAAAAATATTTTTTATTTTTATTGAATTTATTGGGGTGACACTGGTTAATAAATGTATACAGGTTTCACGGATACAATTCTACCATTCATTACCTGTATATTGTATCTTGTTTTTACCAGCCCAAGTTTCATGATTCATTTCCTTTTATCTTCCCATCCCCCTTTCCCTCTGGTAATTACTATATTGTTGTCAAAAAATTATAATTGTATTTGTAGGGCACAAATGTGTAGCAGTTGTGTAAAGTGTGAAGCTAATTTTGTGCATCCCAATATATCAAATTGGATCTTCGTGTAACTGGCATTTTTTTTTTCTTGTTGAAGAATGGTACTTCTAAAAAATACAAGCATGAAAATCACCATCAATGGAATTAAATTATGTGAAGAAGTTTCTATACATACTCATCAGTAAATCAATCTGTGTAGCACAAGAGTAATTTGATTACATATTATGTAGTTTAATGTAACACAGCAGCAATTTAAAGTGCTTTAGAATTACTTTTGTGTATACCTTAATTTCAGATTCATTTTCTAAATTATTAATAACTAAAAACAAATGACAACCATACTGAGGAATAGCTGAATTATTATTTTGTTTCCTCCATAAGAACTTTATTATGATATCATCATCATATAAAGTGAAGATCAGAAGTATTTAGTTAGAGAACTGTAAGAGAGAAGGAGTACTGTGGAGGGTATTAGAGGATTCATTAATAGAATATTACATTATTTCCTGGAATATATGATGGAATTATTTCCTGGATTATATGATGGAATATTTGTAAACTTTTAAAATGGGTAATTTACTCTTATCTTTTTTATAAATGTACATTTATTCTACATCATAATTTCATTTATTTTGCTTATATTTCTTGGCACTCTATCTCAATGAAATATGTTTTTAGCTCCACAAAACATGTATTTCTGTACCACAGAATAGTGATGGTAGATATTAAACTCTGGTTTGGTAGCTCCCTAAACATATATTAAAATGCAGCTATTATTTTAAACATTCTTGATAGAGGTTTTATTTCTTCTCTTCTCAAGGTAATTATAGTGGAGATAATATAATGCGATATATCCAAAAGAAAGTTAGACATGTAAAGAATTATGTTAGAGAAAGGAAGATGAATTAACAGGAGATCCTGGGTCTCATTAAACTGAATGGTAATTATTGGATGAACTGATTATATGTGACACAATTTCACATCTATGTACCCAGGAGTAAAATCCTAACTCTGTAATGCAAAGTCTAATTTTGTTTTCCTGCTAGACATGAATCATGTTCTCCCTATATAACCCAGGTGTCATCCAAAAGCCCTGTTTTGGAAGTGTAAGTTTTCCAATACCTTTAGAAGTGGAAGCTTTCAGCAATAACTCTTCTCTTCCTACCTATGGTTTCTGTGCCTTGGTAAATTTGTCCTTGAGCTAGTAGCCTTGGTGTGTCTCACATTACTCAGGTGAGGTCCTGCCCATTCACAAAATGTCCATCCACCAAACAAGTTTTATAAATATCCTGTGGAAATTGGGGACCTTATTCAGCTGAAATTCTAGTCTCATCATTCACCTGAGTGTTGATAAATGAAACTCCTTTTATATGATTGTCAGACCACAATGCTGAAAACCTGAAACCAATACAAAACAATATTGAAAGTAAACTGTAATTGAAATATAAAAAAATAATTTATTTTAAAAATTATTAATAGAAACTACTGTTGTAATGTTATACTGTGAATGTCTATTTTCCTCATTATACTAGGCATGGTAGGAGGCAATCTGCTTCTATTTCACTCAGGGACATTGTTGTGAAATTATAGCTTCTCAGATATACTTCCTAAATCACTGCCACCAAGAAGCCAGCCCTAAATGCTCATTAAAAATTCTCTTGTCTATACCTCACCTAATACCAACCTTCACTGTGCTGATTACCTGGTCAAGTCAATAACTTGACTAGAAGCAGTAATTTGTTTTAGGTGAATAAAATGATTCTTCATTGAATATGAATGGAAACAGAGCCTACTTTCCTTAGAAATTATTGGAGGTGGATCAGAAGCAGGACCTGTCCAGTTGGTTCCATGTTCAGAGCAATGTAAAGGCTTTCTTTTTGCTGTGGGATCCAGAAGAGAGGCAGTGATTTGGGAAGACAACTGCTGAGCCTAAAAGTTTAATCTCCTTAGCCCTGGCTGGCATAGCTCAGTGGATTGAGCTCAGGCTGCGAACCAAAGTGTCGCAGGTTCGATTCCCAGTCAGGGCACATACCTGGGTTGCAGGCCATGACCCCCAGCAACCGCACATTGACGTTTCTCTCTCTCTCTTTCTCCCTCCCTTCCCTCTCTAAAAATAAATAAATAAAATATTAAAAAAAGTTTAATCTCCTTTAAAAAAGAAAAAATGATAAAATTTGATGGTGATAGTTTTTCATCTTCCATGAACTCAACAGGTATTCTGATCTAAAATGATCACTTCAAGTCTTTTTCTGTGCAAAAATATTATGGTTTTGCTTGTACTTATGGTGCAACATAGGAAGGGAGTAGTAAAATGGAACTTGTACAGGGCTTTCCTTTTTCTTCCCATTTAGAGCAGGCCAACCCCCCTTAGCATGTGAAATGTATGCCTTTTCTGAACCAAACTAATACTTTAGTGAGTGTGTGCCGTTGTGTAACCTGAAACACCTTTTGATGAGCCATTCATAAAGGCCCAAATAGAAAATATGTCAAGAGTTGAGCATTCGGCCCTGGCTGGTGTGGTTCAGTTGGTGGGAGCATTGTCCTGTAAACCAAAAGGTCTTAAGTTTGATTCCTGGTCAGGGCACATGTCTGGGTTGTGGGTTTGGTGGTGTGTATGAGAGGCAACTGATTGATGTTTCTCTCTTATATCAATATTTCTCTCCTTCTCTCCTCCCTTCCTTCCCCATCCTCTAAAATCAATAAGCATGTATTCTAGTGAGGATAAAATAAAAAATAAAAAGTAAGAGTTGAGTATTCTGAAGCTACCACAAAAGGCATCTTGTGTGCTGTGTAGGTTATGCATGCATTTCTCAAGAACACATGTCTACAAAAGTGAATAGTTGTAATGATGATTTATTTAACCAGATGTACAGTTTTGAGGTTATGCCTCAATACTGTTGAAATGTGTTGTTACAGAGGAACACCTTAGCTTCTTTGAATATACAAATCAAATGGAACATTGAAGAGATCACATTTATATTTCATATAGCTGGAGCTAGGAATTTATATAGGTGGCATAGTGTGGACTAAATTAGTTTGTTATTTATATAAGTAGGATAATTTCTCCTGCTGCCCACTGTCAATTGAATGTCATTTGGGAAATAAAGCAATGCTTAGGTGAAAAAAGAAAATAAAATGAGGAAAGAAAGCAGTTATCCTGTGGTTTATGTAGACTTCTTGCTCTTCTCTTAGCAAGTCAATTTATTTAGTGTGGTTTTAAATCAACATTGGATAATGTTGACTACATAATTCTATACTCATACTCCTCCCATCCCAACCTACATGGATTGAATCACTACTGGAGAATTCAACACCCTGGGATAATAAGCACTTTCTGACCTGATAATGTAGAAATGAATTTTAAGTCTGGGAAAAGTATTATTTAACCTGAAAATTACTTTACCATTTGCTTGCCTTTGTGCCTCTTGTGAAATTACTGCAATAAATAAACATTATTTAGACAGAGTTTGAACATATACATATATCTAGGAACAAATATCCATCATTAACACAACAGTTTATCAGATTAGGTAGCAGAGAATAAAGTGATTCCATACATCTTAAATTCAGTGTCTTATCTGTCTGTGTTAAGAGGGAGGTTGGAAAGACTCACTGCTTTTAAAAGGTCATGATTTAGTCTTCAGACATAATCTTACATACTCTGATTAAATTCTTTTCTATAAGTACATTTATCTTTGGCTCTGATTTCTCTAATCCATCTGACATGGGATCCCGCCTTGGCCCATTTTTGTCTAATATCTGTAGCAAAGATTCTTTCATTCTCTGATATCTCCTGAAGTTTTCAAAGTTGCTAAGGCCAGGAGAAATGGAGAGATTTTACTCAGAAGTCATGGAAAATGCATGGCTTAGGAACACTACTGATATGTAGATGGAGAAAGAGCATTGGCTGAGAGAAAGGAATCCAAAATACACTGCCAATTTGGTTATCACCAGGTGGAGATTCACCCCTAAATGCATATTGGCTCTTCATAGTCAGACCTCTCCTGTATGCTAGTCCATAGCACATGTGCACATTGGACAGGCTTAGGTGATTTCCACAGGAGTCACCAAATATTTTGAAGTGGTACATGAGACCTACCAGTAAATCTCTCAGCTTTGCCTCAACTCCCAGAAGGGAGTCACTACCACTGTTATCCCCTTTTAGTTTGCTGAAAAACTCTGACCTCCCTAAAGCACTCCTTAACCACTGGTGGTCCCCTGGCTTTGGGAGCCTCTAGAATATCTCCAAAATCTTCACAATTTTGAAGAAAGAGAGAGTCTTTGCTCTTTCCTTTGTCATATCAATTAGGGATTTCATTCGCTTTGTTCTCAGGACTCATTGCCCATGCCTATATGTGTCTTCAGCCATACTGTATATTTATTCTTTGTTTACATATGTGTAAACACTTGCACCACACTAGGAGGTGAGTCCTATATCTCTGTATCACTCAAGACTTTCTTACCCAATGACCTGCTGAATAATAGATGCTCCAACACATTTGAGTGAATTAACAACAGTGTTCTGAACCTGTATAACATGTTTTTCAAAGTTTCTAAGGTGAACAATTAACTTACTTAGTAATATTGTTATTTCTTCAGAGATGACATATATTAAAATGTGGAAGTCACTGAAAATGATTTCAGAAAACATTTTAGTTTCTACTTCATGTTTGGAATTTGGTTTTGCAGTGCTATTTGTTTATTGCCATTCATTTTCATTGTAGAAAAAGCTAGAGATTGCAAGAAGCTCCTGGAATAATTATTTGTTGAAATTATTCAATAGAATATTCTGGAATAAAACCTTTATGGCTACAGTATACTTTTTGAGCTATAATCATAGTCAGTGTTAGTTATATGAACAAGTGATTGGCACAGATAACCACATTTCCTATCTAGTTCCAAAACTGCATTTCATGATTTTTATATGACAGGTGTTTCATTTGATTAGCTTTAGAAGGAAATCCATACTTATAGCTTAGTATTGTGAGTATATTCATGTTTTGGTTAAAGTCTTCTTGCTCTGAGCTTTTCCACACTTAAAAATAGAGATTGCAATCGATGAACTAAGTATAGCTATACTACTGGAGACTGACTAAACAAAAAATCCACAGAAGCTACCTGAACTGCACTTTTTCCAAGGCAAATTCTTCTAAGTTATTGTATTGATTTGATTTGCATTCAAATTGCTCAGAATTTTAGTGGTGTATTTTCACTTGAATGATTTGCTATCAAGTAGAGAATGAATAGATGGCATGTACAGACTCCAGTGTGGAGCTGGATTTTAAAACATTTGCTAATATTTGTGTAATGATATTAATAGCAAAATAAAAAAATTATGAGGGTGAATCATATTTTTTATTATTTGTTAAATACAGAGAATTGCATTGATTATGAATTCTCTTATGGGTTTAGTTTTAATTAGTATGAAATTTTATGTCATACTTTTGTTAATTTTATTCCATGAGTTTATATTATTAATTTTAAAATTGTAATAAAGTTTTAATTTAACTGAGAAGTAGTTAGTTTTAAGCATATTGACCACAGAGTGCAATAACTATTATTTAAATGTTCATTTATAATCTGCATTTTATATTTAATTTGTGATATGTTTATTATTCTAACTGACTGATTATAATACAAATAAAATAAACCTCTAATTATGTTTTTTGGCACTGACAATAGTTCAGCTTACCTTGGGACCTACTGAAAATTTTCATAATCAGTAATATTTATACTGTCATCTGTCACCACAGTGTGCCAAATCCTTTACATATAGCAATTGCTTCTGACTTTTCTGGGGTAAGAGACTATAATTGTTTCCTAGAGCAAATATACTAAGATTGTATGTAGATTCAATAGATTATATTCTATATTCACTCTAAGGTGAACTCTGTCCATAGTAGTATATGTTTTCATAAGGAAAATGGATAACAAGTTTGTCTTTTTGGGAACTTGTTTCATTTTGCTAGTGTTGAGGCAATCTACTGGAGAAGAATATGTCTGTTTCATGGTACAGTAGATGGCAATGAGCACATTGCTAACTATTTAACAGGTGCTCAAATATTTTATAAGTGATAAAAGGAGGAAACATGAATAAATGAAATATACAGAAACACACAGTGGCAATATACTGGGTCCCTGACCTGGTGGTACAGAGATGGAAATCTACCTTTTCTTTTTTGTTCAAAGAGATTAGGATTAAAGTAAAAAAAGAGCCTATTAAATTATTTATAGTTAAATGAGATAAAATCACAACAATAAATATTGTTTACCTGGAACTTACAGCATGCTTGGAATTACACATTTAATCCTCAAAGACATCTTTGTGGTAGTCATCAGCATTATAATTTTTCTGAATTCTAAAAGGTTTAAGTAATTTTTCCCTGGATCACACTTTTTAAAACTATATTTTATTGCCCTGGCTGGCGTAGCTCAGTGGATTGAGCACAGGCTGCGAACCAAAGTGTCGCAGGTTCGATTCCCAGCCAGGGTACATGCCTGGGTTGCAGGCCATAACCCCCAGCAGCCACACATTGATGTTTCTTTCTCTCTCTCTGTCTCCCTCCCTTCTCTCTCTAAACATAAAAAAAGTGAATAAAATCTTAAAAAAAACAAAAACAAAAACACCCTATATTTTATTTACTATGCTATTACAGTTGTCTCAATATTTTCTCCCCTTTACCACCCTCCCTGTACCACCCCTCCCTTTGACATCCCCCCCCCCCCCGCCGGCTTAGTTCATGTCCATGGGTTGTACATATAAGTTTTTTGGCTTCTCCATTTCCTGTACTATTCTTAATCTCCCCCTGTCTATTTTGTACCTACCAGTTATGCTTCTTGTTCCCTCTACCTTTACCTCCATTCTCACACCTCCCTCTCCCCACCAATAACCCTCCATGTGATCTCCATTTCTGTGATTCTGTTCCTGTTCTAGTTGTTTGCTTAGTTTTTGTTTTTTAGGTTCAGTTGTTGATAATTGTGAGTTTGTTGTCATTTTGCTGTTCATAGTTTTTGATCTTCTTTTTCTTAGATAAGTCCCTTTAACATTTCATATATTAAGGGCCTGATGATAATGAGCTCTAACTTGACTGTATCTGGGAAGCACTAATCAGTGCAGGGCAACCCCCTTCACTGTGTTGTGATGCTATATGTGGGTGAAGGGTCAGAGAGGGAACAATGCCACCTCCTACCTTGCACAGCTCTCTCCCAACTTTCTATCACTTCCCTCCTGGAACCCTGGCTTGCGCAGTTTGTCTAGTTGTTCCCACCAGGGGACAGCTAGTTGTTGTCCCCAGTTGTTCCACCAGGCTTATCCGCACTTGAATATGGGAAATCCCAACCTCCAGCCACAGCCTCACCCACCCCAGTCCACTGTGCCCTCTCTGCCCTGCTTGCCTGTTTCTGCCTGCCTGTCTCCACCCCTCCTACCACTCTGGGTGAATGTTTTGTCTTTAACTCCTTGGTTGTTGCATTTCCATGCAATTTGATTTTCTGGCAATTCTGGTTGTTTTTTGTTTTTAAATTGGTTGTTATCCTTATTTTGGTTATGTGAGGAAGTGAAGTTTTTCTACTATGCCTCCGTTTGATGGGAACTCCAAAAATGAACTATTAATACACATTAACAACTTGGGTGGATTTTAAGGGTATTATGTTGACTGAAAAATTCAAGGACAAGGTCACATACTATTTGTATTACCTTCTCAAAAAACAACGTAGATTAAAAAAAAGATTTTTAGTTACTAGGGATTAGGAATAGTAGGAGAAATGGCATGAATATGACTTGAAAGCAGTAGCTACACAGGATATTTTTGTGGTGATAGAAAAGTTTTATATCTCAATTGTGGTGGTTGTTACACAACCATAAATGACATAAAAATATACACACATATCACCCCAGTGCGAATTTCTGAGTTTTGATAATGTACCACAATAACATAAGATGTACCACTGGGGAAAACTGGTAAAGAGCACAAAACACATCTGTAATACCTTTGTAACCTCTCCCATATAAAGGTAGGCAATTGGAAACAGATGACTGAAGAGAAGATGTAATAATGTAAATCAAAAGCCAAAGCTTAATTTCAAATGCATGAAGAAAATTTGTGGTTTCATATGAAATATAAATGAAATCAACACTCTAATTCAAAAGCAAAGACTGTGAGAATGGATTAAAAAGGCATCATGAAACTATAAGTTTATTTTTAATAACAGCAACATTTTAGTCATAAAGATACAAACAAGCTGAAATAAAAGGATTTCCTTCTGATAACATTTTGCTTCAAGCTACAGAACCTATTTTAATATTTCTTGTTCTGCAGCTATGTAGGAATTGAATGCATTTTGAATTTATATTTCTGAATATCTTTATATTTCACTGTGAATTTTCAAAAATATTTTCACTAGTATAATTCTGACTACTTTTTTAAAATTTCAAGACATCAAAGATGTCATTTCATATTTTTTTATTTCATTTGCCCTGAAAAGAAGTCAGTTGAAATTCTTACTAGTGGCTCCTCATATATATTTTCTTTTTACTCAGATGTCTTCAGGAGTTTCTCTTTATTTTAGTTTTAACATTTAAGTATAATGCACCCAGGTTTTTCTTGTATTTACCTATTTGGGTTTATCTAAGCTTCTTAGATCTTTGGTTCAAATGGAATTAGGAAAAGATTAGACGTTATTTCTTCAAATATTTATTTCATCCTATTCCTTGTCATTTCTTTTGTTGGAACACAAAGTACACATATATTAGACTAATGTTGCTCAATCCCTACTCCTTTATACTTTTTTCCTTTTTGTATATTTGTTTTTGTGAAGTTTGCAATATTTTTATTGACCAATTTTGATGTTCAAAATTTTTTCTCTGACTTATTCAGTATACTGATAATCCCATCATAGACATTGTCATTTACTATGTTGTTTTTAGTTTCTAGCATTTCCATTTGGTTCCATAAGAACTTCTCTCTTATGAAGTTTTCTACTCATACATGTTGTTCACATTTTTCTGATCTTTATTTTAACTTCTTTTAAAGATTTTATTTATTTATTTTTTGAGAGGGAAGGGAGGGAGAAAGAGAGAGAGAAACATCAATGTGCGGTTGCTTGGGGCTGTGGCATGCAACCCAGGCATGTTCCCTGACTGGGAATCGAACCTGTGATGCTTTGGTTCACAGTCTGCGCTCTATCCACTGAGCTATGCCAGTCAGGGCTGATAGATCTTTTAATATAAAAACATTAGTTATTTAAAGAATTTGTCTGACTACATCTTGGTCCAAAGTCTGAATCAGAAATTCTGGTCTAATTCTGATGACTACTTTATCTTTGAATAATGTATCAAATTGTTGGTTGTTTGTTTTGTGTGTCTTCTAATTTTTTATTTAATTCTGGACATTCCATGTAAAAATAGTAAAGACTGAGGTCAGTAACATCTTTTCTAGAAATGCACATGCCTCTTCTGCTTCTATATTTACTTTAAAGGATTGACCCAATATTTTCTGTATTTGAGCTGGATTCACCTTCTTGTTGCTTTAGTGGCATTAAGCACATAACAGGCTTCGAACATCTCCAGTGGTGAACTGTTGCTACCTTGTGCTATTTGTGAGGTCTAGGATGTTATGGGGTGTCTCTCAGTGTTCCTGTTCTATCTTTAGGTTTCATCTGATTCTTCATGTTTGTGCAATGCTCCTGTCCCTCACTCCATGATATGTTGTTATTGTTTTGGAGCAGATTTGTTTCATGGTTATTCTGCTCATGCCATAGTCTTAGGTGTACTATCTGCATGTAAACTGCAGAGATAGATCTTTTTCAGCTTTCCTGCCCTTCCTCAAATACAAGTAATCTCTACCTCCTACTGAGACCAGAGTCCAGAAAGCGAGGAAATTTCCTGCTCTTCTGCAACGAATCTATATTTTTTTATCAGTGCAGGAATAGGATAGATGGGATTCTTGTTCTCCTGCCTTCCCTCACCCCAAAACCCCTGTGGCAGCAGAAATATTCCTTGTATCAGTGCAGGATGATAGAAATGAGTGGGTGCATTTCTCAGTCCACCTGTACCAGTAGTTGGCTATGTCAGTACAGAGTACAGGGAAGGAAGATATCTTGCTCCTCCTCTAGTAGAAGTCCATCTCTTCCTGAAATCAGTAGTCTTGGGTATGGGAAAGTGATGTTCCTTCCCCAGTGGCAATAAATTTGTCTCACAATAGAGGAACATACAGGGTGAGGACATGTTTTTTGCTTCTTTCTCACTGGGAGTTAACCATCTTATATTCAAGTGGGGTCCAGAGTACAGATAGATTTCTGTAAATTCTACAGATTGCCTCAAAGCTAGACTGAGACTATAAAAATGGTCCACAGAGGGAATGTGTGTAATCAGCTTCCTTACCCTGCCCCCAGTTGCTCTCATGGACACTTAGTAGAGGCCTATAGACAGGTAAAAGCCAGTGGGTACTGACTCTGCTTGTGTTTGGGGATCTTAGGGATCCTAAAGAATCATGATAGTCTATATCCAAACTTTAAATATTTGTGAAAATGTCAGCTTTGTTTTCTTCTTCACTGTTTCTATGGTGTCCACTTCTACCCATGCTCTGCCAAAGGTGTATCAGTGTGTGCATGCCATTCTCCTCAAGGGAACTGTTTTCTCTTGGATTTCAGTGTGCCAGGTCGCCTTGAGATTCTGACTACCTGATGTGCTCCTGGTAATTATGATTTTGTAGGTTATTTGTTTATTTGTCCTAATCTCATTGTTATATCATGAGGGATGTTCTCTTGTATTTTTCGGCACAAGTGAGAATAGAACTCAGCCTTCACAGTTAAAATAGTTGTTCATTTAAATTATGGCATAGATTAGAGTAAAACAATATTGGTCTTTGGGTATGAGGATATTTTTAATGACTACATGTTATACCCCCCTTTTGCATAAAACATGTTTGTTTATTCATATTGCTGTCTGTAATTTCTGCATGACAATTTTCTTTAGATTTATGGCTGATGGCCAATAATTCTGTCAAGAAAAAATAGTAATAAATTTTTCCATGTATTAGGACAACCTTCAGCACTGGGAGATCAGACAAACACAGGAATCTAGGGCAATGCTAAGTGCTTTTTGTACAAAATGTTATTTTAACACCAACAATGGAGCCAAATAATGGTACTTTTATATGATTCTTTAGACATAATTGATCCAAAATAGAAGTTAATCAGTAAAACTGGCCCACCCCCCTTTTAGATGTTCAGAATTTTAACTGATGAACAGTCCCGTTAAACTAAAAATAGAGCTGTCATGGCTATTTTCTTTGACTTTCTCCTTTTCTTTCACTTTTAAGGCAAACAGATCTAACTAAAGGAAACATTAACTAAATAAAGTTCCATGCCTACCATTGGTGGCTCTCTGATCTTTGTAGAATCACTTAGTCTTTCTAAGACTCATATTCTTCATCCCCAAATGGACTAAATGTTCCTACTCGAATAGATTTAACCGAGAAATTACAATGGATATATGTTACCTGTACTGAACAATAAATATGTGTGTTGTGATTGCCTAACCTCATTTTCTCCTGAATAAAGAATCATCTGGATCTCACTTTTCTATTAATAAATGGGGTTTATTTAGGTGGTTTGTGTCTAATGAGCTGTTATTCCTTTTTTCACATGTGATTCTTTGGGCATTCTGACTGTCTTTGTATTTATTCAAATGGTTCATCATTCTTAATTGAGGGTGTACTACACATGCATTATCATGAAAGAAATTCTGAACAAATTATGCCTGACCTTAATTCAGATTCAGTGTTTCTATCATTGCCTAAAGACTACAGAGTTTTATAAACAGTCATTAATAAGAAATTCATTAAGGTTACCTTAACATTCCAATTATTAAACACTGGTTGACTGTATTAAGATCTATTTAGTTCATTGCAGTCATTGATGCCTGGCATTATGAAAAAGTAGAGTCAAATTTTTATTTTACATTTCTTGAAGCTACAAAGTGGCACATTCAATCCTTTTACATAATAACAATTACAATTGGGGTTAAATGAATATGTTCGCTATTCCTTGTATAATCATAAATAGTCTTTCGTTAACAAATGTGCTTATCATTCTTTTGTATTTTGTGATATACTCACTATTTTGGCTTTTAACATCCAGTTCTAGTTAAGATTATTAACATTGTTTTTTCAGCCCAGTATACATGTGTGTGGTAATTTATGAGGCAGTAACATAGAGAAGTCACCCACTGGGTTTGGAGTATAATTTTCTGAATCTACCCACCTATTTACTAGCTATGAGACTGGCACAGTTATCTCTAAAGTCGTAGGTTCTTTTTTTTTTAAAATATTTTTATTTATTTATTTTTAGAGAGGGAAGGGAGGGAAAGAGAGAGAGAGGGAGAGAAACATCAATGTGTGGTTGCTGGGGGTTATGGCCTGCAACCCAGGCATGTACCCTGGCTGGGAATCGAACCTGCGACACTTTGGTTCGCAGCCTGTGCTCAATCCACTGAGCTATACCAGCCAGGGCTCGTAGGTTTGTTAATAACAAAATGGAGCAACTGTAAATTTTTAGAGCTGTTGTGAGAATTGAAAGACGCAGTGCATATAAAGCACATGGCATATTATTTAGCACTAGCCAAAAGAGCTCAAGAAATGGTATCAATGATGATAGCAATTATTGTTATTCCTAATATTGCTATTATATTTCTCAGATTCTAAGTTTCAGAAAGGCACGAAGGAATTACATTTATACACAGAACTTTTTGTATTGCTCCTAGCCTAATATCACTCATCAACATTTTGTGTTTGATGGTTTCTTTCTACCAGATAAGTATTGTCAGTCCTAGCTTGTAAACTCTTAAAGGGATGGAGCTACATCTATTTATCTTGCTCAATAAAATCACATCACTCTAACAAATATTTCTTAATTTTGTTGCTGATTCAGCTGTCTTGTTTCCCCTAATCCAGTTAAGGATACTCCTGCATGCTCTCTCATTTTGAATTCACTTTAATTCAAAATGAAAGAAAGCCCATCAGTGGTTCAATTAGCTTGGCCTAACACAACCTCTGAGCTTAATTTTTGGATTAACACTGGTACTTCTGCCATTTCATTATTTCCTTGGCTCCTTCTGCTATGGATGTTTTCAAGAAGATGATTCCCTTTGGACTTTTGGCTGAAGGCACTTGCCACTTCCAATTCATTATTTCTTTGGTATTTGCTCACTGCAGAGCATCTGCCTCCATGCAAATGGCTTTGATAGAGGACATACTTCTTTGTAATAGCAAGATAAACATGATGCCTGATTATAAGCTTAAAAAATAAAAATACAGGTGTATTATTTTAAGGTTTTCAAAACCTTCCATGGATATCTTATTCATACTGCTAGTTGAGCCCCCAGCTGGTGTATTGCCTATGTCATATCTCTGAAAAACAACATCAATCGTGGAAGGCAGGTCTGCTCTGCAGACGTTTTATATAACATTGCATGTCTGCATCATGTGGTCTGACTACAAATGGCATCAACAAACTGGAATGTCATATTTCGTTAAACAAAGAATGGCATTTCTTGGTGGTGGGGGGGGGAATGAGTAAAAAGTAATAGCTATGGATATATTTCAGTATTTCTTTACTCATGACATTTTTTGTTAAATTTTTGTTTGCATTTGTATTTAAAAAAATGGGTTCAAATTCCAGTGACTCTCTCCTGAAGTAGATCACTAGTTAAATGCTTACAATACAGAAGCTACTAGCTTTCATATGATTAATTCTGATGAAAGACATATCTTCAAGTGTTGGACAAATTATTATAGTCTGTGAAGACCAAAACAATTCAGAATGTACCATACAATAGTGGGAAGGACAATGAACTTAGGAGTATGAATACTTCCTTTATAGTATATGTGACCTTAGGTAAGTCAGCCAGATTTTTTTTGGCCTATGAAATGCATGCTTTCCCTGGACGATAAGGATCTTGGAAAGTATAAGAAACAGTTTAGTGTACACAGCAAATCTGTTCTCTTATGACCAACTGCATGAAATATTCATTGTTGTTATTTTTTTCTTTGAATTTACAGCATCCATCCTCTATCAGGCACTCCTTGAGCTTAACTTGTAAGAAAATAGCTTTCAATAATTCATTCAACACATTTTTTGAATACTGATACTAAACACTATAGATACAACAAAATCAAAATAGCAGGGTCAAAACTGAACATAGAAAGGACTTGAGCAGGAGATGACATCTGGATATTGTCAAGTTTCAGTGTGTTACACATTCATTAGTTTTTGTATGAGTTCATTAGTTTATTAATTCTTGCCAGGCTAAAATAGGGAAAGCCACAAACAAACAATAGTAATGCAACAAAGAGAGAGCTTAACTTAAAAAAGCTATTAATTAAAAAAAAGAGCAACATGAAATTTACCCTGAGAAAAACAAATACTGTTTATAAAAGCTGTTTTGTATATTATATAAGAAAAGAAAACATAAGGCTCTAAAGTGAGAAATTCAGTTCATCAGCCTGACATTCCTAGCAAAAATGTGAAAATATCAAGGAATCTAGATAATACTGTTTTTGCCACATTCTGCTATGTTTTGAAAAAGCTAGATGTGTGGAAGGATATGGAGCAATATGCTGATGATGGAAGGGCCTGTTCCACTTTGCAGCAATACTCTTGAATTTCCTTGAGAAAACATCTAAATAAAGATTTACATTGAGTGGCTTCCCCTCCAAACTTTGATGGGCATAAACAATATGGTCCTAAGGGCAGAAAGTAGTCGGTGAGCCAGGATACCTTTGACCCTGTCATTCCATTACTTAGCATACCCTAGTTGAGCTAAGGTGTTTAACTTCTTTTCCTTCAGAGAAAAGTTGCTAAATGAACTTGATCCCTCAGTCCTATAAGCTTCTCACCTTCTTTCTGCTTTAGATTATGTGAAAAATTATATCACAGTCACATCCCTTTTGAGGAGGTTCCCTTCTTTTTAAATAGAAGTTCCTAAAGATATGTAACTTTTTTCCTGCCTATATATTTTGTGCAACAGAAACTTTACAAGAAGCTTCTACTGGATTTGGGGTGAATAAACTTAAAAAAAAAAAGATTTCCACCATCTGGAACTTTCTGGTTCTGGAAATGGCACTGGAGTTGAGAAGCAGTGGTGAACATGTGAAATTTGCTACGAGTGAGATCTGGTTCAAACATCCCGGACTCTCTGATCTCTTACATCACTTTCACTCAATGAGTATTTATTGAGCAGGTAGGTGCAAAGGATACAAAAGTGCCTGGAATTATCTAAGTCATCATCACACTTTCAAGGGCATTAGTAATTTCCCACTATTCTATGGAATGCAGCTTCAATCAGTTGGGGAATCTCACTATTTCTAACATATGACTTGGTTGTTTCCCCTTTTTGTGATTTTTTTCCCCCTGTAGAATCTTCCTTATCTGGCATGTTTACTTACTTCATCCTATGTAAATATCTAAATATATTCACAGTCAGGAATACAATTCAAATCTCACCTATCCAAAAACCTCTCCCATTTTGGACTATTCCAGTGCATGTAGTTTGGTTGAATTTATCCTTGTACTGCTTAGTTTATCTTTAATTGTTTCAGGTGTGTTAGTTTTGTTCCCCCAGTAAGATTCTGAATACCTATAGGTCATAAATTATATCCTATATATCTTTTGCAGATCCACAGAGCTTATTGAGGAGTTAATTAATTACCAGACATCTAATAAAGACCAATTATAAATGCTTACTTAATAACATTTTAGCTTGCAGTAGCCCCATATAGTACATCAGACAAATCAGGTATTTGTTTCCCAAAATAATGCAACTGACTTTTATTACTTTACTCTTAAGTAGATCAAGTGTATTTTTTCATTTCTAAATTTAAAAAGCAACATTTACAATATTCTTCTTATGCTTGTTACACAAAGAAATGAAATAATTAACCAGACATTCTCCTTTAGCTGTTGCAACTAAGTAAGAGTTTAAAAGTTTTATAATAAAAAGACTATGCCATCATACCTCTGCCCAATGAGACATTGTTTGCAACTTGAGCCTCAATGAAAAATTTGCTCTATCAATAACTTTTACTTTAAATAAAAATCTGCCCATTAAGAAAAGTGGCAGAAAATTACACAGAGAAGGAAAGAAAATAGCTTACAAAATAGCTTGATAACTTTTGTTAGCTACAAAAAATAGCTTATAAAAGTTATCAAGCAAAGCAGATTACAAGCATTTCCAAATAACTTAATGACATCAAAAAAGTCCTTTAATATCTAAAGTTTAAAAACTGGCACAAACCTTGACTAACTGAGTATTAAGAGCTCTACAGTAGGAAGACAATCCTGAAGAGATGAGTGCAGGGCACAGTGCTGTGGGCCAACAGAAGGAACTTGGTCTGGCCATCCTTCAGTTTAAAGACACCCCATGCTGCCCCTATCCTGAGATGTGTTGTAGATACATTTCTCTCTCTTTCTCTCTGGGAGGCCTCAGCTGTTAAGCCTCTCAAATCCAAAGTGCTAAGTGAACAAATTCATGTCACAGTTGTCCTTAGGGAACATCATTTTAAAAGGTTTTACTGAGTAAGCAGTATCTACATTGCATAGCTTTTATTCTAGATTATGTCATAACTTATTAGTTTGTTAATTGATTTATTAATGCATTTATATTTTGCTTTATTTTAAAAATTAATTTGTAGTGACAAAGTCAAAAAATTATTCTTTAATTTTGACTCTGCTACAGACAAACACCTTTGGGCAATTCAGTCAACCTTTCCTGGACTCAGTTTCCACATCTGAAAATAAAGAAATGAAGTGAAATGATCCATGAAATTTCTTCTTGCATCTCCTTAATATAGTTGGCAAAAATCACCAGAAAAGGCTTATTGTGAATAAAGCATCAGGTACAGAGAAAGCCTATATAAATGCAAAGTAATAATAATATAAATGCAAAATGATCATTATCCCTGAGATTCTGCATTTTACTCCCAGTGGTGACATTGGCAGGAAGGTGGTTTGCAGAAGCACAACCACTGTGATTAAGGCAATGAGAATGATCTAGGAGAAGCAGAGCAAAGTAAACACAGCATGGATAAGCAATAACAAAGTGGTGGTAAGCTATTTAAAAGTCAAAGGTATAAGGAAAGAATGAATATATGGTATCCAAGAGCAGACACCATAGAAAGACATAATGAATGACAATTTGGAAGAAAAATATAGGCTACATAGGATCAGATTTCCAAAAT
Organism: Phyllostomus discolor; assembly: GCF_004126475.2. NCBI lineage: Eukaryota > Metazoa > Chordata > Mammalia > Chiroptera > Phyllostomidae > Phyllostomus > Phyllostomus discolor. Next base: position 93,772,878 of record NC_040908.2, on the reverse strand, counting down.
AACATAAAGTCCTAAATTCTGTAAGGCTCAGACCTGTATAGATTGCCTCAGAGTTTTGCAAGGTGAGACCACTGGAGAATTTGTAAGATTCTACACATTTGCCCTCAAGTAAGACTTCTCTTGCTAACATTCTTCCTTACCTCAGCCAGGGCTTTGCCAATGAAGGGCCACAGCTATTAACCTGGAGTTGTAGTCAGGCTCTTCCTGAGGTTAACAGCCTCACACCAAGATGCCTTTCCTCTCCTGTGCTCTCACAATGACCTGACTGCTCTGATTATTTTATATGATCACTCCCCTCTCCCCACACCCACCCACCATTCCTTCCAAAATTTTACCCACAGGACACAACTTTAGATTTCAATTTCCATGACTGCCAATTCCCATGATTGGGAACGCTGCAGATGGCAATGGGAATGGAGAGGGGTGGAGGGTGAAAGGGAAGCAAATGCATTAATTCCCCTTTGGCTTGACCCACAATATAATTTCAGTTAATAAATCTTCATGCAAATGGAAATATTCTTCTCAAACTTCAGGGATAACAACCATTTCAGCCTGGTTTGTTCTGTAGGCTTGGGTAAACCTGGTTGAAGAACACAGACTAAGACATTTAATGGATGTCCTTTGTGAGAAGAACTCTTCTGATAGGGACTTTTTACATGTTATCAAATTTTACATGTGCTCTCATGGTAATTTGTCATATCTCTGTGTTACTCATTTCAAAGAACCAGAGTGTGTACAATGTTACCCAAGGCAATTGACTCAAGCCCTTGAGTTTGGCAAATATGTCAAACAGTATTTAAATCAGTCAATTCAACAAAAAGGAAGTCAATTTAATGAAATTCAGTTAGATTAATATTTTGCAAGATTAGATTAAAGAAGATGTCCTTGGTGGAAGTTTTTACACTTTACTTAATTATTTTGGCATCTTGTAATGTCCATTTAAATAATTTAATTCAATCATTGGATTTTATATTTAAAGTATATAATTGCAACAAATATTAGTTGCTAGTTTGATATTTGTATTTTTTTTCATATTCTTGTCTAGATCTTTTGGGAGATCAGTCATACACTTGGATCAGATCCTTTTAAGAAACCACTTGTTGTAAGATAAAATAAAAATACAGAAAACCGCAAAAATCAAATGTATGGTGAAACCAATCGGCCAGGACATAGAACTGCCAATCACTATTAGAGCCCCTTTCCTGTGATCCATTCTAGTTTTAACCATCCTCCTCACCAAACATAACCGGTGTCCAGACTTTTATAGTAATCACTTTGTGTGTGTGTGTATGTGTGTGTGTGTGTGTGTGTTTAACCCTGGAATGCATTCCTAGACACCATACTTTAACTTTGCATTTTAAAGTTTCAATTCCAATGTGCCCTTTAAGTCTCTGTCTGGCTCTTTACCCATAGGATGTTATGTCCGTGCAGGTTTCCAAAGCCTTTGGAGTCTTTTTTTTAATATTTATTTATTTATTTATTTATTTTGAGAGGGAAGGGAGGGGGATAGAGAGAGAGAGAGAAACATCAACGTGAGGTTGCTGGGGGTCATGGCCTGCAACCCAGGCATGTACCCTGACTGGGAATTGAACCTGCGACACTGGTTTGCAGCCTGTGCTCAATCCACTGAGCTATTCCAGCCAGGGCTGCTTTAGAGTCTTCATAAGAAGATATACCAGGACAATTCATTTCCTTCCTCCCTCCCCTTTGTTTTCTCTCTCTACGAAGAAAGATAATGAGAGAACACAAGGAGAAGGTGACTGTTCATAACTCAGAGGAAGACACCTCACCAGACACCAACTATGCTGGTGTTTCTTGCTCTTGGAGTTTCAGTTTCCAAAAACATGAGAAAAACACATTTCTTTTAAGTTACCCAAAATGTGATATTTTTACCCTGGGCTGACTAAAACACATTTTTGAAAACAAACCAAACCAAAGTGATTTATTTATGCCAACTTCCTTATCATAAATGGTCAATTTCAAGCTACTAAGGAACAAATCATTGAAAATAGAGTTGCAAGACGTATGAACATGTGGCTCTCTGAGCTACATTATCTCTGCATATCCACAGTACATGCAAACTCTTTCCCTATGAACCTTCATTTTTCTTAACCTATAAGTGACTATATTTTTAACATTTATTGGTACCTTTGTGTCACTCATTCTCTGGTAGTTTGGTTGTATCAAGCTCATCCACAAATAGATTTCTCAGGAAGAGAACTAAGCAAAAATTGTTCCTGAATTCTGGCAAGTTAATAACATTATTATGTGCTCTTAATATTAAAGAGTTTTTCTCAGCATGACAACCTGGAAACATTTTTTCTCTCCCTACCACCACCAGGAGTCTAAATATATATGCAACTCCCATTTTCTTTTAGCATAAAGTTATGCCAATGAAAGGTCTGATGATGATTACCTCATTTTCTTTCCTTTGGAAATCACATGCCCTCATCTCCATAAAAAGAGATTTTATCTTTAAATTAAAAATAATTTACTATATTTCAGTTTTGTTTTTATTTTTCTGATCAAAATATTTTCAAATATGTGTTGTAATCTTTCAACATATAGTTTAAAATCTTCCTTTTGCATTTCAAGGCTTTTTATTAAATAATAGTGTTTAGTATCTGTTTATCTTCTTTGACCTTCTTTCAGAGAATTCTGTTTTCTGTATGTTGAATTCTTTTTGTCTACCATCAATATCTTTACCTTTCTTTCAAATACATTTTATCATTTCATTTTTTAAAAGTTATTTTTTGTTCATTTATTCTCTTAAGGCATTATCTGATGTGTTAATTCTTGAGTTCCTTCTACTTTATTTTTTTCCCACACAATGATCTTTTTCTTCTTTTCTAGCTAATATTTCATGTCTTATGTCAATCTCATATTTGAGTTTATAAATAGCAATTTAGTTCATTTTAAAATAATAGTTAGACTTTTGGCCTGATTTTTTAAAATTATGTTTGGATACTAGATGTGCCTTGCTGTCTTGTATCCTTTATTTTAATGATACTACGAATGGGATTTAACCTCCATGCATTGCTGTTGTTCATTTTGATGTAGTATTACTTTTGCTGACCTTTAGAAGAGCACCCATTTCTAAACTTCTAACTTCACAGAACTGTGTTGTTTTGTATAGTGTTCAGAAATATGGAGAATTCTGAACTTTGTTTCATTTTCTCTCTTCCTTTTTTTTTCCTGGATATTTTCTTTCTTCCATCTTCATAATCCCTGACTTGCTAAATTTTGAATACACTCCCAGTAGGGTTTCCTCAGTGTTAGGTGCTGACTTATAGTCAGTATTGAAGTTTCATAAAGGCTAGTAGACTTCTCTTTTCCCATCTTACAGTGGGCCCCTTGTACCCACTTGCTTGTGGAATAGGAAAGGTTCCTCCCATTCTCATATTGACCTGGTGTGCTTTCTAGAGAATACATGTTGACTTTTTTGGGATTCTCCTTGGTTGGTTTCCTGTTTTCTTCCATAAATATGCTAGTAACATTCAGGTAGTATAGCTGAGAACCTGCTTAAATTTTAACACCTTTTCCCCTAGTTTTGTAGTTTTTGTTCTCTATTTAGGTTTGATCTTGCCACCAACTTCTCTCTTTCATTATGTGAGGGTTTGGGGAAATTCAGAAGTTATGCTGCCATCACTGTCACCTTCCCACAATCCATCAGTGTTGTCACTTTAACTGAAATATTCTTACAATTCTTCTAGTGCTTGCTTTTTAGTACTGTGTCACCTACAGACAGTTGGTTTTGAATCATAATCATATTTTTTCCCACAGATACAGACCATGTTGCTAACTTAGGTAAGAACTCCCAACATTAAATTAAATAGGAACATTGACACTGCAGAGCATGGGACCATAGATAGAACTTGGCTAAAAGTTGGGGAGGACATTTCACGACTTTAGTTTAAAAAGTACTTAAATCTAACTTGTAGTTTTAGGAAATTATTGCAAAAATAATCAGACATATAACAGAGATATTGAATTTTAAGTACAGTGTTCAGAATACATAAAAATTAGAAGCAACTTATATGTCTATTAGTGGTGATTAGTGAAAACATGTTATGCAACCATTTAAACTGAAGATGCATGGCTATACTTAATACTAAAAAAAAAGAGTTCTGTGATTAGTCTTTTCAGAATTCTTAAAGCAGAATTATGTATTTATGGATATTATATATATATATATACACATATGTACACATACATAGAGAGGCATCACTGGTTTGTGATGGTATTTTCATCGCTTAAAAAAACAATTTTGACAATATTTTTGTATGGCTTTGTGTTTGCACATGAGTTCATTAGTTTTACCGCCAAAAGAAGCATAGGTGGGGAATCAAAAATAGGATGTGCATTGGTATTCAACATCTGTACTCTCAAATACAGTCATCATCATTATATGTGGATTCTGTATTTTCAAATTTGTCTACTTGCTAAAATTTATTTGTATTCCCAAAATTAATACTTAGAGTGATGAAAATTTTGAGTTGCCCAAAGAGCATGTTCCCAACTGAGGCTGAACAAGGTGATTCGCCTTTTGATTCAGTTCTCAAACTGTAAACCAATGCCATTTTGTGGTCTATTGAGTGACATGCTTTTTCTCATTTTGTACTTCTCTTTTTTTAGAGGATAATTTATTTATTTTTACCTTTTTGTTATGGAAAACTTCAAACACATATAAAAGGAGACAAGATAATATAATTAACCCTCAGAAATTCATCAACCAGCTTCAGTTGTGATCAGGTCATAGCCAACCTGATTTCATCTCTACTCCTAGCCACTTCTTAGCACTCCCAGATGATTTTGAAGCAAAGTACAGATATCATATCACCAGCAAATATTTAAGTAAATATCTTGGAAAGGTAAGGGCACACCTGAAAGTTAGCTGTATTTTCTTTGCATCATCAAACAGCCATGTGGTGCTCGAATTTCCCCAATGTCTGTAAATGTTGACTTGTTTGAACGAGAGCCAGTTGCTGCTACTTGGTGTCTCTTGAGTCTCTTTTAGTCGGTGGTTCCCCCTCTCTTTTGTCCCTTGTGATTTTTTTTTGTGGTGATAATTTCTTTTTTTAATATATTTTATTGATTATGCTATTACAGTTGTCCCATTTCCCCCTTCACTCCCCTCCACCCTGTACACCCTCTCCCACCCACATTCCCCCCTTTAGCTCATGTGCATGTGTCATACATTCTTTAGCTTCTACATTTTCCATACTATTCTTGCCCTCCTCCTATCTATTTTCTACCTTCCAACTATGCTGCTTATTCTCTGTACCTTTTCCTATTCTCTCCTCCTCCCACTGCCCTGTTGCTAACCCTCCATGTAATCTCCCTTTCTGTGGTTCTGTTCCTGTTCTAGTTGTTTGCTTAGTTTCTTCTGGTTTTGTTTTAGGTGTGGTTGTTAATAATTGTGAGTTTGCTGTCATTTTACTATACATGTTTTTTTTTATCTTCTTTTCTTAGATAAGTCCCTTTAACATTTCATATAATAAGGTCTTGGTGATGATGAACTCCTTGATCTTGACCTTATCTGAGAAGCCCTTTATCTGCCCTTCCATTCTAAATGAAAGCTTTGCTGCATAGAGCAATCTTAGATGTAGGTCCTTGCCTTTCATGACTTAGAATACTTCTTTCCTGCCCCTTCTTGCCTGTAAGGGCTCTTTTGAGAAATCAGCTGACAGTCTTATGGGCACTCCTTTGTAGGTAACTCTCTCCTTTTGTCTTGCTACTTTTAAGATTCTCTCCTTCATTTTTACCTTGGCTAATGTAATTATGATGCGCCTTGCTGTGTTTCTTCTTGGGTCCAACTTCTTTGGGACTCTCTGAGCTTCCTGGACTTCATGGAAGTCTATTTCCTTTGCCAGATTGGGGAAGTTCTCTTTTATTATTTGTTCAAATAAGTTTTCAATTTCTGACTCTTCCTCTTCTCCTTCTGGTACCCCTATAATTCGGATGTTGGAACATTTAAAGATGTCCTGGAGGTTCCTCAGCTTCTCCTCATTTTTTTGAATTCTTATTTCTCCATTCTTTCCTGTTTGGTTGTTTCTTCCTTCCTTCTGGTCCACTGTATTGTTTTGAGTCTCAGTTTCCTTCCCATAACTATTGGTCCCCTATGCCTTTTCCTTCATTTCTCTTATTGTAGTCTGCATTTGTTCATCTAATTTGCAACCAACATTAACCAATTCTGTGGGCATCCTGATCACCAGTGTTTTGAACTGTGCATCTGATAGGTTAGCTATCTCTTAGTCACTCAAAACGATGGGTTCTGGGGCTTTGATTTGTTCTTCTGTTTGACACATCTCTCTCTCTCTCTTTCTCTCTCTCTCTCTCTCTTTTTTTTTTTTTTTTTTGGTTTGGTCGCACCAGTTACAGTAAGGGGCAGAGCCTTAGGTGTTCACCAGGGCAGGGCACCCCAGTTGCTGGTTTGTGACGTTGTTTGTGGGGGTGGGGTCGAGAGGGAACAATGGGGGTTGCTTCCTTCTCTGAGGGACCTCAGTCCCCTCTGCTGCTTCCCCCAAGCAAACTGGGCCCCTCTGGTGCCAATTCCCATGTGGGTAGGCTTGTGCACGCTGTGGGACTCTCCAAGAACCTCTCCTGTGAGGCTGGGTGTCTCTCCATGCACCTCAACTCTCACAGGTTTCCTCAATCAGTGTCCCAAGGCTCTATTTCCCAGTGCTGTGATTCAGGATTGCGCGCACTGCCTTGCTTTGCAATCACTGCCTCACTGGGTCTGCCATTTGTCGGTTGCCACCCCTGGGCCGGGGTCTGCCAGCTGCCGCCTGTGCACTCAGGGTCCACCCGCTGAGGTCTTGCATGCCCCGGATGCCTTATGTGCCCGGTTCCACTGATCTCTGCTCTTGGCGCCGTGACCGGTGCCTGGTTGCTTGTCTCTGCCCTTCCTACCGGTCTGGATGCACAAGTCTAATTCAACTTCTTGGTTGTTTGACTTCCATTCAGATCAATTTTCTGTCATTTCTGCATGTTATTCTATTCCTAAGTTGTTGTTGTCCCTATCTTGGTTGAATCTTGAAGGATCTCAAGAAATCATAGGAGGCTATAAGGGGAGTCCAGGGTGCCCCAGTGGCAAAGGACATGTCCTTAGTAGTTCGGCTCACAACCCACTCCACCTCACCTCCTCCAATCAGAGTCACTTTGTGGTGTCACCAGGCTGGTGGAACCTTTCTGGCCCAAATGCTGCTCACAGGAAACACCCCTAGAAGCCAGACCAGGAAGGAAAATGCACACGCTCCTGCTGCCAAAGTGGCCTAGGGCAGCGGGTGGGCCTCTTGGCCCAGATACAATGTAGTCAAAGGAGCAGCGCCTAAGCAAACCAAACTTGTAGCTTTGAGTGCACAGTTGAGAGCTGATCCTGAGTCCACTTGGATTCCCCATCATGGATACTGCTACCATTCAGACCAGTTTTCTTCCCCAGCAAAAGTTTGCCCCAGAAGAATATCTCAACCTGTCCCTGGATTATTTGCCTTTAAGAGCAGAGTAATTAACTCTCCTTGTTCCAGCCATGCTCCATAGGGATCATCAAATATCCATTGAAAAAAATTTGGTGACTTCGGTTTATTGTTTATGCAGTGGTAAAATAGAAATTTTTTAAACCTTTGTTGGTTCAAAAACTCGGAAGTTTCCTGGTGAAAACTGAAACTGGCTCCTGTTTACAGAGGGCAAGGAGAGGCAGATGAGGAAGGGTGCTCCAAGTTGGTGGGAGGCAGGTTTAATAGGCATGAAGCTTGTCTTGGGCACTTAAAGGAGTGGATCTTCACATCCACCTACCAGAAACTTAAACATTTATGTAGAGGTCTGAATTGGGTTTACACACACTTAGTCCAGATGTTTCAACTACACCTTATTCTCTCAACACTATCTGCTTGAAACAGCTCCTAGTGTGGGAATGGTGAGCAGAGGGTGCATTCCAGGAGCAGAAGAAGGGGTAAGAAGCCTCTTATTGCTTGGGTCCTGCTGCTTTCATCAATCTGTGATCACTGTTCTTTTGGTGACTTCTTCTAAGCCTCACTCTACTTTTTGTATCTGTATTATTAAAATACAGAATTTTGTGTTAATTTTTAACAGTTCCTTTCCTTTTTATTCAACAAGCAATCAAGGTTAACCATGGATTTTTATTAAATTTAAAAATTCTATCATGTATTGAGTGACTCTTACATGTCAAACAATGTCACAGGCATTTGGAATGTGTGATTATATAAATATATGGAATTTAATAGTGCAGAACAGAGTGAAGAACACAGAGTGTAAATAATTAAAAGCATGATATGGTGGGTAAAATAAAAAGGTATATACAGGTTACAGTGGGGGCCATAATGCAGGAAAAGATCATCTCAAATTCAGGAGTAAGGGAGTATTAGAGATTTAGCAGAGCCGCACTCGCACAGTTGAAGAATGACCAACAGTTTGTCAGACAGCTGAGGATTTTAAACTGGGAGGACAAAACATATCTAAACATGAAACAACTAGTCACTTTAGACAAATGAAACTAAATTTCATATAGTTCTTATATACTGTTTGTATGTTTGTGTAGTCTGAGTGAGGGTAAGGAAAAAGAAGCAGTAGAAGATAGGTTTAGAGATGCCTATATGAACCCTGTATCTGTAAGGATCCTGAAAAACTCATGTATCCTATAATGGGTAATCCTTAAACCAAGCCTTGGATAACTAATGTTCAAATGTAGTCATATAATTTAGTTGGCCTCCTTTGATTAAGCCTACCTTGTACACATTTTATTTTTATTTCTATTGAGTATTTTTGGTTCTTGGTTCCACTCTTTCTCATTTTTAAAGTGTATCACATTTGTTCCCACTTTAACCCTTTTGTTGTTTTTCAGTTTTTGCTTTGTATGTGCTCTCCTGGATCTCAGATTCAGCCAGGGTATCTTGGGGCTGTTTTTAATCATACTATATTTAAACTAGGTGACTTATTAGTTTTAAACTTCTTTTTTCTTGCCTTTTTATTTTTTTGCACTAAACCTGGCAAAGGCAATTGACACTGATCTATATAGGAACCATACACAAATGTTTAGCATTGCTCCTGTGTTTTCATCTCATGGATACCAGTAGCATACTGAGCCATTCTAACAAAGTGTGAAGTTACATTTCCAATTTCACCTAAAAGACAGATGTTGATTTAGGTGAGTGTTTTTGTTTTTCTATGCATTGCTATTGAAATTTCAAAAGAATATCATAATGAACTTGTGAGCTTTTCAAATAAAATAGAGGTAAAAGACTCTGAAATTATATTAGACATAATTTCAGTGTTAAATCTGACATCTAAAGAACTTTATTCAGTGATTATACCTTTATATTATTAAATAAAATAGCTTTCTAACATTTTTAATATTTCACAGAATGAAATATACATTATTTGCCTATTAAAGGATAAGAGATGTTATTACCTTTATTTTTTATTATTTATTGATTTTAAAAAGAGAGAAGGGGGAGAGACAGAGAGAGAGGGAGAAACATTTATTTGTTGTTCCACTCTATATGCATTTATTGGCTGATTCCTCTATGTGACCTGACTGGGGACCAACTTGGTATATCATGACAATGCTCTAACCAACTGAGCTACCCAGTTAGGACTAAAGGCTAAGAGGTATTGTTAACTAATTGAGAAAAATTTGAGCTTACAGATAAATACAAAATAATCAAGAAATATAAATTATGATGATATATTTGAATTTTACACAAAACATAAAGAAGTCTTTTTAAAATAATATAAAATATTTCAAGTGATAAATGTTTTCCATCATTCATATAATAATCTTCAGTAAAGTCATTGCTTTCATTGCTATTCTGAAGAGCAAATTCTTGTTAGAGGATCTGAAGTCATGGGTGAAATTAGTGCAGTAGAGTACTCTGCATTTGGTGAAAACTTAATAAATAGTAATTGATTGATGAGGTGTCAGGGTAGCACTTTTTTCTTCCTGTGTCAGTTTGCATCTACACTAAAACATCCAGTGAAAAAGGCTACTGTTCAGTTGTTACATTATATCCCTCCAAAAAAATTAAAACAAAGGTAAAAACCAGTCAATTTATTTCATAAGAATGAAGTCAAACTGATTTGTATACATAGATTTTTCCAGAATATAGTAATATGTTAGCATATATCTGGTTATGAGATCACTTGACTACTTCCCAAACTGTATCTTAACTCTATATTAAGAAATTACCATTTGACAGAGGTTTAAATTTTGCAGATCTTGAGAACTTATAGGTTGCAGTGACCCACAAAGGCTATATAGAGGGAAACAAACATTGTTACAAGATATCGAAGATGACTGATTAATATAAAAATTATTTTCTTCAGAGTTTTCAAATGGTGACTTTCCATATTGTAGCCATTTAATTCACTTTTTAAAACTACGGAGTTTATTAAAATTATTTATTAGATTCAGCACAGTTTAGCAGGTAAGAGTAGGATCATCTTTGGAGCCAGAAGCCTAGATATGAATCCACTCTCTTCCACATTCTACATGAGTGCCTTTGAAAGAAGTACTTAATCTCTCTGTGGCCAGTTTCTTACTTGTAAAAAATTGATATAGTAACATGTACTTTATAGTATAGGTATGAAAATTGAGTTAGTATTTGTAAAGCATTTAAAATAATCCTTGAAAACATAGTAAATGCTATATAAATATTTTCCTTAAAATGAGATAACTAAATGAATATATTATCAGTAAAAAGAAAATTACAATACTGAAAACTGTAAGAAAGGAAGCGGTGAGTCACACAAATCAAAACAAACAAAATTCTCATCAGCAAGAAATAACTTTTAACATTTTGTGAGTATTTTTCAGGATTTGCCCTTTGAATATGTATTAAAAGAAAAATAGATCAATACCTAAAAAGGAAAATAATCTTACAATAAATATTATTTTATTTGCTTTTCAAAAACATTTTATTTTATTTTAATTTAATGGATGGAAGGAAACTAAAGCATCATTGATGGAATTGGTGAACTTCATATAAATGTTTATTCTTCCCATGTTAATATTTTAAAAAGGACAATTTTAAAGAAAAAGTTGGAGAGGCTCATGGGGTCCTAGAAAGTACACAAGCACACTCACCTGAGAAACAGCACCTGAAAGGACATAGTAAGCTTGTGGAAAGCAAGGGAAGTGATAGAAAGTGGGGCAAGAGACAAGCAAGCAGCCTTGTTCCCTCTCTGATCCCTCCTCCACAGATAGCACCACAAAGCAGTGAAGAGGGTTGCCTCATCCTGGCAAATACCTAAGGCTCTGTCCCTTACAATATAACAGGTGTGCTGAGACAAATAAATATGGCCCAAATGAAGGAGCAGATCAAAATTCCAGAAAAAGAACTAATCAACAAGGAGATGGACAACCTACTAGGTGCAGAGTTCAAAACACTGGTAATCAGGATGCTCACAGAGATAATTGAATTAAGTCCCCAAATGAAGAAAGAAATGAAGTCATTACAAAGTGATATAATGGAAAATGTACAGGGAACCAACAGTGAAGGGAAGGAAACCAGGACTCACATTGATGATTTGGAACAAAAGGAAGAAATAAACAACCAACTAGAACAGAATTGAGAAACCAGAAAGTCAAAACAATGAGGACAGGCTGAGGAACCTCTGGGACAACTATAAACTTCCCAACATCTGAATCATAGGGGTACCAGAAGGAGAAGAGGAAGAGTAATAAATTGAAAACTTATTTGAACAAATAATGAAGGAGAACTTCCCTAATTTGGCAAAGGAAATATACTTCCATGAAGTCCAGGGAGCTCAGAGAGTTCTGAAAAAGTTGGATCCAAGAAGAAACACACCAAGACACATCATAATTAAGTTACCCAAGGATAAAGATAAGGAGAGAATCTTAAAAGCAGCAAGAGGAAAAGAGAGAGTTATATACAAAGGAGTTCCCATAAGAAGATCAGCTAATTTCTCAAAAGAAACCTTACAGGCAGGAAGGGACTGGAAAGAAGTACCTGATGTCATGAAAAGCAAGGTCCTATATCCAAGATTACTCTATCCAGGAAAGCTATTATTTAGAATGGAAGGGCAGATAAAGTGCTTCCCAGATAAGATCAAGTTAAAAGAGTTTATCATCACCAAGCCCTTATATGAAATGTTAAAGGGACTCATCTAAGAAATGGAAAAGCTCAAAAACTATGAACAGTAAAATGACAATGAACTCACAACTATCAACAACTGAACATAAAAAAAAACACACCCAAAATTAAGCAAACAATTAGAACAGGAACAGAGTCACAGAAATGGAGATCACATGGAGGGTATCAGTGGGGAGAAGGAGGGAGAGAAGAGGGGAAAAAGTACTGGGAATAAGAAGCATAATTGGTAGGCACAAAATAGACAGTGAGAGGTTAAGAATAGTGTAGGAAAAGCCAAAGATCTTTTATGTACAACCCATGGACAGAAACTAAGGGGTGGAGTGCTAGAAGGTGGCAAGTACAGGGCTGAGGGGAATAAAGGGGAGAAAAAATTGGGACAACTGTAGTAGCATAACCAATGAAACATATTTGAAAAAGATTATAAATATCATTAATAAGTGATTATCTTTTACTCTCATGCCTTAAATTATTTCTATGAGAGGTGAAATGATTAACATTTTCACACTTTTTTTATACTTCAGGACTTTGTCCTTGCATTTCAATAATTTACCAGAATTTATCTTGAAATCAACATACATAATTTTGTCATCTTATATTTTGCAGGTTTAATTTTCCCTTGCTTCAGTTGGCATCTCTGATCACTTTTCCTGTTAGGTGTCTTAGTGATCTTTAATTAAAATATAATAATTATCTCCATGTGGAATCATCCTTAGTCTGTCTGCCCTAGCAACAGTCATTTTTCAAATAATTATCATTTCATTTATTTTGTCTTTACAATCACTGAGATTACCCTTACCTATTTACCATATTATTAATTTAAGTTTTAGAAATGTCTATTGTTTCTTCTTTCTAACTTACTTATTAGGTAAAAAATAATGCTGTGTTTGTTCTCAGTATTTTCTCTTAGTCCACAATTTACCTTAGACATTCACATTTTATTATCTTTTTCTTTATTGAAATCTTATTTTTACATTTATGTTTTCGAGCAATTATCTAATGAGGCAGCTGCAAAAGAAAATCTACTTTTCTTCCTAATTTTTTTCCAGATATGTTCTTCACTTTTCTTTCACGTGCCATTTTATTTTTATTTTTGGTGCCACAGATGTGTAATTGGAATGACATTTATTTGCATTTGTTTTTGCTTAATCTGGCTTCTGATTCTAGACTACCTAGGTACTCTGATAAAATTTGAGTTGTGATCAATTTACAATCTTTCTTTTTTAAAAAATTATTTATTTTTTAGAGAGGAGAAGGGAGGGAGAAGGAGAGGAAGGGGAACATCAATGTGTGGTTGCTTCTCACAAACCTCCTACTGGGGACCTGGCCTGCAACCCAGGCATGTGCCCTGACTGGGAATATGAACCAGAGATCTTTTGATTTGCAGGCAGGCACTCAACTACTGAGCCATACCAGCTGGGGCTACAGACTTTCTTTTAGGCTATAGTAAGTAGGGCTTGGAGTTGCTAGGAAGATCCTGTTCTATAGCATCAGGACATGTGAGTGAGGGGAAATAAAGCGCTAGGCCAACTGAAAACCTGGCATCTGCTCTCTTTTCTGAACTCCTATTGGATGTCTCTCCAAGCAGTGCTTCATGAAGGCACACCGTTACCAACTGGTTTGTGGGATCTGGTAAGCCCTAGTTATTATTCCTTTTAATATTAAGATGCTTTGATAACATGCAGGGGCTTCTAATATTGAGGAGTTTGCCTTATTTATTTAGAATTTCCTATTTTACTCTTTAGCCTATATTTCTACAAACTGGAGGGTACTCATTAAAATGCTCAGAATTTTGTCAAACTTTTTGTTTAGCATTGCTTCTGAAAGTGGGGATGAGAGTGCTGAAATATGGCATGGCTCAGTTTTACTGTTCTTCCTATGGCCATAATTATAAATTATTTGTTATAAGAGTTCTTCTTTTGTTTAATTGCTGCACATATTAAAAAAGAAATTCTTCCCTGGCTGGTGTGGCTCAGTGGGTTGAGCACTGTCCTGTGAACCAAAGGGTCGCTGGCTCAATTCCCAGTTAGGGTGCATGCCTGGGTTGTGCGCCAGGTCTCCAGTGGGGCCACACAAGAGGTAGCCACACATTAATGTTTCTCTCCCTCTCTCCTCCCTTCACGTCTCTTTAAAAATAAATTAAATGATAAAAAAAATGAAACCCAATTCCATCTATTTATGTTTTAAAGGAAATCCTGTAATACTAATTTATTTTGCCGTCTTTGGTCTCATTTTATTACTCTTTAATTAAGTTATTTCCCAATTTTTATTCTTAATTTTCCACTGTTACAATATAGTTTGGAGTTTGGCCTATTTAAAGTAAATAATGGAACTAGACTTTATATATTTTGACTCCAGAGGGTTACAATGGTAAGATGACATTGCTTTTAGTCAAAATACGTAAACAACCGTGAACCTTGAGTATTTGTGAATTATTAGTAATTCTTCCGTGACATCATTGTAATAATTTATTTCAATGGATTATCCAATCAGTAACCTGGCTGATCATGAAGGAATTGAGATGCTGAGTTGCCCCTGCTAGGTACCGTATTTCTCAGGGAAGTAGATTGTACCATAACTTCATGCTTAAATATGACCAGTACTGCCTCAGTTCTCAATGATTTTAAGCAGAGATGTTGATAACTTCTAGGGAACAGTTATCGACTTTGTTTTATTCTTTCAGGGTTTAGTACTTACGTGCAACAGTGCAGTATAATGTGTGTGTGTGTGTGTATGTTTTTAATGTGGACCTGATTTTGAACCCTGGATCTATAAGCTATAAGACCTTTTATAAATATTATCTTCCTCATGTTTTATTTATTTATGGCTATGTAGGATTGTTACTGGTTGCCTCTCAGTTCTGCTATAATATGTTATAGAACAACATTAATTTATATTGTCTCTCAATTCTGTTTTAGGCTATTTCAAAACAGATTCTGGCATGAAGGAGAACAAACATTTTAGATTTGATGTGTCCTTCTGCCTAATCTCTTTGCAGTCACAGGAATACTCAGCTTATTGTATTCACTTTACAATACAATAAAGTTGTATTGTAAAAATACAACTTTATTGTGCTAAAGTTGTAATTAAGAGGATAGTATTTAACAGCTCAGATTGTGATATGGGATCTCTTGGGTTTCAATCTAGGCCCCACCCCTTTGTACTTTGGTCAAATTACTCTTACATTCTGTACTTCAAATTCTCTACCTGTAAAATGGGCAAATAGTTCTTAATTCATATAGTTTTTATGGGTACTGAATGAGCTATTTCGTGTGAAGTGCTTAGAATAATATGTAGCATAAGGATACATTCAATAAATGTTATAGCCTCTTACTAAGGGCATACCTATTTTAATGAGACATTTCAATGATTAGCTCAAGATTTGCTTCACCATCTCTACTTCTATAGGTAGCAGTAACTGCTCTCTCCTTTATAGCCCCAAACATGTATTGCTGTGATCATGCTTTTCTCCCTCCTATAAAGTATGACTGCACATTTTACACTTTATCACATCTTAACAATTATGTCCTCTCTCCTGCTTTGAGGATGCATATCTGAAATGGCAGATGTTACATCTGTGCATTTGTGGGTCTTTGACATTTGACATAGCCTAGTATCTAGCAGGGGATTAATAGGTGCTGTATAGTGATTAAGGGTAAAAACACTGGATTCAGACCACCTTGGGTTAAATACTGGCTTGGTCATGTGTTTGCTATGTGAGGGTAGAGTAATTACTTAATTCTCCTGTGCTTCCTGCAAGGATAATTGCATGCCTATGTCATAGGGTTGTTATAAAATTAAATGAATTTATATACATACAGTGAGTAAGTCATGGCTCAGCCTATAATGAGAGCTCAATAAATAATGGATTGTAAACCAATTTTCTACTGTTGTAAAATTGAATTGATGAAAGAAAAATAATATGTGATATCATGATCTTACACATAACTATCAAAAGTTCCAAGTCCTAAGTTTTATGGGACTATTTAAGAAAAGAGATTTCCCTATGACTAGGACAGGTAGTGATGCCATATTTAAAAGATTTTCTTCATCTCTTCTTTTCTTCTTCTGGAAAGGAGCCTTTTTTTATTTTTTAAATATAGTCAGGCTAGTCTTTTTTTAAAAAAGATATTTATTTATTTATTTATTTATTTATTTTTTAGAGAGGGAAGGGAGAGAGATAGAGAAAGAAACATCAATGTGTGGTTGCTGGGGGTTATGGCCTGCAACCTAGGCATGTACCCTTGCTGGTAATCGAACCTGCGACACTTTGGTTTGCAGCCCGCACTCAATCCACTGAGCTATGCCACCCAGGGCTTGAAAGGAGCCATTTTTATTGTATAAAAATTATGTTTATGACAGACAGTAAATTTCCTCTTTATATTCTTCATGTACTCTCTGAGTAACCTACTCAAAATCCTAAGGCTTTACTCTGAGTACATTTGGCTGCCTCTACTGAGCATGAGGCTCTCCCAATATCAAGACTAAAACATTTTCCTAAAGACATTAGAGTTTCCCATTGCATTCTTTACTGCCTTCACAGATTGGACCATACTCATCAAAGAAACTCACTGGCTGTTTCAGTTTGCTGAGCTTTAATTTCATGGTCCACTAGGAAGAAGATTCTTTGATGTTATTCCTAGTAACCATTGGAATAGGGTAAAGTGGGGTGAAAAGAGCAATAGAAGAAATTTATGTTGACTCATAATATCTAATGCTGGCAGTTTGTGGCAAACAATAATAGGTAATTCCTTAGTGGAACAATTTTAATCAAAAACAAACAGTATTAGCTTTGGATTTTTTCCTCCTTAATTATATTCAATTTATCTTAGTTCTTAGTATCAATGGGTCAGAGTTGAGAGTAATGCAATTTAAAAAATAAATAATATTACAAACCTCTCTTTTATCTGAATACACATGTAAATATTTATACAGTCTTTCTTTTTTTAACTGAATGGGCCAAAAAAATGAATCATTTTGAGGATGAGGGTCATACCATTCTTTTCATCAATCCTAGCATCTAGCAGAGTGCCTGGCAGAGAACAGGGATGTTCAGTAAATGTTTATCAATTGAATTCATGCAAATTTTTATAAGATACTACATTCCTGTTCACCTCATACTTATTAAAAATTTGCCATATTTTAAGCTCAGTAGTAATAAGCAATTTCTTACTCCTCATTAATTCCTTATCATAATCTTCCCATTAAACAATTATGTTATTATTCCTCTTTTATAGAAAGGGAAAAAATAGACTATACAGTTTAAGATAACATCACCCAGAACACAAAGTAGAGCACATTCCAAAAACAAAATAGTGATAGAATGTAGAATTTCTTATGTTCCTTTTATAACATAGAACAAGTTCATATATGTATACAAAAGCAAGCTCAGTTAAAGCTTTTATACTTGTCTGAGTTAATTATACAACTGAATTTGAAAACTATGAAACTATGGAACATTAAAGTGGTGGGGATTAGTAATATGTGTGTGTGTGTGTGTACATTTAGACATTCAAGTATACTGTAAATGAGTGAGTTTTGGTAAGTTAATAACTTCCATTAACCTTGGGGGAGGATCCAGGTGGCATATAATGAATCATGATGGGTATACAGAGAAGGTTGATGCAGCTCTTAATTCTAAGCTGAGGAGCTGATATTTTATGAGAAAGAATAGATCTAAGACAGGTTCTTTAGCAATGCATTAACGTCATGAATAATACATCAAAGGGAAGTTCTGATTCCTATGCATACTGTAGGTTTTTAGGTGAAACTTTTATTCAGCTCCTGTGTGACCTTGGTTAGGTTCTGGTTTACTGTAGTTCTTAGCACTGTGCTGACTTAGCATAGAGGTATTTCTTCTATTGCATGTCATTATTTCAAGTATTTTGTAAGCTTTTACATATGTTTGGCCTGATATTTGCTTGTGCTTGCATTTCCAGAGCATAGTCATAAGCAATCAGCAGCCCCTAAATGAACTCATGAGTATGCTCACAATACAGTGAGCTGGACAAATTTCCTGGAAGACTAGGAGCATATTGTAAGACCAGCTTTCAGGATTCTTGTGGTTTGTCATGCATTCCTGTATATAACAGATTGCATGAAATGTTCACTTAATACAGCCTTGCTTCACACCATTGGGGAGGTTATAACCCACTATAATTACCATTAGCAGACCATTCATCAAACTTAAAGTTTAATAAACAGAAAGGTGATTACAGAAATACAGGATGTAAATTATAGTTCAAGTTTTGTCTCAATAAAAGTAAATTATCAGAGGAGAGATTTGAAGCCTCAGAAAAACTAACTATTGACCTAAGGTACCCTACCAGGCAGATTTCTGCAATTTTTTTTTCTGTTGCTATTTCTATAACTAAAGACCAGCTGAGGCTTTAGAATAGTATTGTAACTTTTCATGATATAGCCCTTTCTAGTCTCACCATTTACCAGTGTCTCACACTTTATGTTTCCAGTAACACTGTATACTGGGAACATAAAGCTTTTCATAAAGCTTTATGCTATTTCTTTTTTTTAAGATTTTATTTATTTATTTTTAGACAGGAGAAGGGTGTGAGAAAGAGAGAGAAAGAAACATCAATGTGTGGCTGCCTCTTGCACATCCCCTACTGGGGACCTGAACTGAAACCCAGGCATGTGCCTCACCTGGGAATTGAACCAGCAACCCTTTTGTTCGAAGGCCAGCATCCAGTCAACTGAGCCACACCAGCTAGAGTGCTATTTCTTGCTTTAGTACTGATGATCATGCTTTTCTTTCTCCTGGGAATGTTCTTTGTTCTATCATTCTTTCAGATTCAAGTCATTTTGTCATCTTCTTCAGGAGTCTTCCATGATGATAAAGATAAGCTATGTCCTCTTTTTACCCAATAGTTGCTTCTCACAGCTATTTTTGCAGTTGTCATACAGCTGCTTTTCATGTGTTAGTCTCCTTTACCACGTCAGAGTCTGATCTTAGTTATATTTCTAACTCTTAGTGCCTATAACAATCCTAGACACAGTATTAGGACTCTTTAATAATTGTTTGTTGAGACATTAACTTTAGGCAGTCTCCAGTACAGAAGGAAATCCAACTTGGATATTTAAGGAAACATTTTTTGGAGACCTATTGGAGAAAGGAAGATTTTTGCTTCATCTTAACCAATCAAATTCAAACATCCCCCTGGGAGATAACAGGATATGATGCTTACATACAAGAAAAAAGGTTATAATTTATCAGTACCTAGAAGGGAATAACAAAGATAAATATGCATAGGTAACAATCAAATACCAGAGAGATGGTCACAATTTAGTCTGGGAAGTAACACATGAGACTGAGGGGTGCTAGGGCCTCATTTGTGCATGACAATTGTGAAAGTCAGACTCCTCAAAAATTCAAGGTAAAAAATATGCAGTAGTTAACTGGGAGACACAGGTATGATATAGGTCCAATACATTTTTGTTGTCAGATGTCTTTGAGCATTATTTTTTGGAAAGTCTCATGTCTTGATACTGAAGGGTCCATCAGGTTGGAAATTGTGGTGATCCTTGAGCTTCAATGTGACAGGATTATGACAGGCAAGAATATGCCAGAATAAGGATGAGGGGTCAGATTGGGCCACAGCGTGTTGTAGCTCTCTTTGCTTATGGCTCAGGGCAATAAGAACATTAGCCTCTAATTGCAGACTTGAATGGCTAATGTGGTAAGGCTGTGCTGGGATGTAGAACAAAGGAATTGAGATTTCAGATAAAATTCTCTGATGTCATTTTCTTGGGACCTGTCTAACATCATTGCTGGAGATGTGGCTGTGAGTAGGATTCTGGGTAATGCTAGCTGTAAATAGGGACAGATGCCAGAAGAACACACCTGGGGAAGCGAATTCAGTATGTGCTAGTGACAGCTGCAACTGATGAAGACCTGCTTCTACTGCTATGTTTTACAATTACGGCTGGCATGCCCTTCTCCCTTCTTGGGATTCTTCAAGGCATTATAAAAAAGGTCAGCTAGATTCAGACCCTTGTTATGAAAAGAGTCTCTAGAAAAAAGCTTTGATATCACATGCAGATAGTTTGAGAAGATACTGTGACATATATCATCTTCATGGTAAATGTGGGGAGATATAAATCTTTTGAACTTGATTCTAACTATACCAGGACATAAAATTATTTTTTTCCCTTGTGTGTTAAAAAGCAGGAGCTCCTCCTGGTCAGGTAGCTCAGTTGGTTTGAGACACCAAAGTTTATTCCCAGGCAGGGTGATACAGAGAGATCTGATCAGGTCACAGGGGAGAAGTAGGGAGGGGCCCCTAGCAAGAGGTTATTAATTGAATGGTAACCAGTTTAGGATGGAATTGGCTGAGAAGCTGAATACCATGTAAGTATAAGGAATTATGGACAAGATTTGAAATAAAAGAAAGGATCTGGGACAGGCAGGCATGGCTCTAGGTCTCTCTTCTTCCATGAAGATACCTAGATAATCCTGCTGCTTGCATTTCCCAACAGACAGTATTTTGGATGGGAAGGAACTCTGCACAACTTAGGGTAGTGCTGACCTGGCAGAGGCTGGCACGGTTATTCTTTGGGTGTCCTAGAGGGGACAAGCTCTGAGGCAGAAGCCTGCCATTCTCCCAAAATTGTGTAGCTTTTGTATCTTATGTTGTTTTAGTTTAATTGTGTAGCTTTTCTATCTTATGTTTTAGTTTGTAAACTAACCTCATAGAAATAAGATAATTAAAACTAACAGGCGGTAAATGATAGGAAAACTCAGGTGTTGGAGTTTAGCCTTACTTGATAGGTTTACATGATTAAAGATGTAACTAAAGAGTTAAATAATTTAATAACTATTTTTTTTATTATTGTTCAAGTACAGTTGGCTCCATTTTCACCCCATGATGCCCCCCTGCCCCACCCATCCCTGCCTCCCACACTCGAACAAAGCACTTTTGGCTTTGTTCATGTGTTATTTATACTTGTTCCTTGATGGTCTTTCCCCTACTATCCCCTATTATTGATCTCCCCCCTCCCCTCTGGTTATTGTCAGCTTGTTCTTTATTTCAATGTCTCTGTTTGTATTTTGCTTGCTTGTTTGTTTCATTGATTAGGTTCCATGTACAGGTAAGATCATATGGTATTTGTCCCTCACCACTTGGCTTATTTCACTTAGCATGATGTTCCTCAGTTCTATCCATGCTGTTGCAAAGGGTAGGAGCTCCCTCTTTCTTTCTGCTGCATAGAATTCCATTGTGTGAATGTAGCATAGTTTTTTGATCCACTCATTTACTGATGAGAACTCTTTAGCCTTAATTGATTGGCTTAAGTGACTAGTGCATATAGAAAGCTGTTATTCCAAAATTGTGAAGCTTTTGAATAAAAACTCCTTTCCTTTATGACCAGACCTTTGCCTCTGGATTTTTTTTGCCTAGATGGTGGTGGTGGGCAGCAGGACCCCAATTGCTTTTTGGTAATGCAGCACAAATAAAAATCAGCCAATGAAAACATCAATAAGTGGAACAGGAAATCAGTGTTTCTCTCTCTCTTTCTCTCTCTCTCTCTCTCTCTCTCTCTCTCTCGTTTACCTTTCCTCTCTAAAATCAATTTTAAGAAAAGAAAAAAGAGAAAAATAGGAGCTGCTCACTCTTACTGATCTCCTTTTTATTGCTCTATTTTCTATATTGTCATAATTATTAGCTTAGATGATTAAATGACATTTATTTTTAGTTATCTCCCTGCTCCAAATTTTCCTCACATCTTTTTGGAATCTAATTTATTTTACTCTTTAAAACATTTGATGACTGCAGTATGATTTTCAATTTTTAAAAATATCTCTAATATTGAGTAAATGTGCTTCCTAAATTAATACTGATACTTCACTACTTAATAAATACTGATACTTTACTACTACCCTGTGTACTAGAATTACTTGTTTTTGTATTGGCAATCCTCCCTAGGCAGAATAGAAAATTCATTAATTAAAGAGAATCGTGGGATATTACTGACTTAGCAGAATCTAGGTTCATTACTGATAGTTCATATTTTGGTAGTCTCTGAGAAATTCTCCCTACATATACTAAATTCATGGAAAAATATAAATAAAATAGTTCAAAGAAATAAGAGTTTTTCTCTCTTTTTTAAAGTCCTTTAAAAAAGCTCTTCCTTCTCCATGGGAAGCACCCAGGCCCAGATGTATTGAGTTCTCCTGGACTGAGCAGTTAGAAGTAAAAGCCACCTGAGACAGCAGGATCCTATCTTCAAGCTCTGTAACCAAAGAGATAGCTAGGCCCTCTTTATATGTGCCTTGTATGTTTGAATTGATAGTGCAAAAGAAATGCCATTCTCCTAAATGAAAGAGTTTCTTTCTTTTGTGTGATGTTACAATTCCTTTCAGCTCTAAGACTCAGTTGTAGAAAATATATCATTTCCAGAGCAGAAGTATAAAAGATAAAATACCGTGAAAAGTAAAATTTTTCTAGGTTAACTAAATAGCGGATGTGCACAATTGGACTAGACTTGATCTCTAAGGCTAAAACCTGGGTTTTATAACATTGATGGATTTCTTATGTCTCACTAAACTTTGTTGTGAAGTATATATACTGAAATGCATTTCTTTTTCTCTTTTTAAGATGTCTTAGGAAATTGTGGAAATATTAATTAAGTGATTTAGGAAGCACATTAGTACTTTTGAAGATAGGCTTGAAGATCATTAGAGATTTTTGTGTTGTACTTAATTCACTTATGTGGAAAAACCTTGGGAAAATAATGCCCAAATAATCATACATCAAGCTATAATAAGGAAAAATTATTAGTTGCCAAAATGTTTTAATTTTTATATTATTGTCATTTAAAAAGGAATCTATCATCAGATCTTTATTTCCACTTATTTCTCTTAAATTTGTTTCATAATTTTTATTCCTGTTTTCAAAGATTGGGCAAAAGAAACACTAAGTAGTGCGGCAGACTCCCTTATTTGTTAAGCTATATTAAGCTTTACAAAATGTAATGTATCTTATTTGTGCCTTAGCCCCAGGCAAACGTGGTAGCATGGGACTTGGTTCCTCTACTGATAGGATGTAACTGGTTTGCTACAAGCTTCAGATGAGGTCACTGATAATGTTGCATTATGTAAATAAATTAAATAAAAAAATGTTTTACATTTCTGCTGTAGTGGGACACAAAATAACCATTCATACTGCCTTCATTCCTGCACCTTTGATTAGGAAACAATGTATGATAGAAATGAAAGTTAATTTTAAAATTGCTTTTTATCATTTGATGAATGGGGAATTGGTTTAGGACATATGCCCTTTTTAAAAAAACACTTCGAGGAGGTAAGCACAAAAAGCTCAATGCCTTCTTTTGTCCTGAACCATCCTTAAGATTTCCCTAAGATCTTGCCCTTTTAGCCCCACAAACTATCCTTTATGCCTGTAAATGAACTGGAGAGGGTGCTGTATTACCTCAAATATGGGTGGTATTTTCCAAAAAATATTTTCTGCATGGTTTATTTAACTAAAATGTTACTTCCCCATCATAGATTCTTTTAATGTTTTACATATTTAAACAGCAGTACGATGAATTATTACAAAATTAATATCACCCTAGTTTGCTTAATTCTTCATTTTATTATGTACTGCCTGTTCAATTGAAATGTGTTTAAAAATTTCAGTTTAACCTAGTGAGATATGACTATTTTAATTATTTCGTTATTATCTCTTTGTTTAGCTGCCTATTTTTATATCTGAAATAATTTCTTCTTGTTTCTATTGATTTATTACAGAGACCTAAAATTAAAATAATGGAATTTTCATTGATTGAAATAAATGCCAATGTTCATGGAATAAGAAAAGAAGTAAAGTCTGTAGAATTTATTCTAAAGCCAATTATAAAGTACAGCAACAAATTGGATAGCACATTTTACCAGATTATTTGGATTGCTTTAACAATTTAAATATTATTAGGTATTTCTCTGTGTCTATAAGCATGTTATGGTTCATAGATTTTATATATCTACTCCTGCTGTTTCTGGAAATAACTCCCTACTTCGAAATGCATTCTAATTCCCTATCAAATTGCTTTAATTTAAGAAAAATCATGAAACAATGAAAACAGCAGCTGCATTGCAAAAGTAATTTTTCTTCCTGAAGACAAGGATTCATATGTATGCAAGCTCCGTCAGTTATAATGGGCTTTAAAACATATGGGATGTAGACAAAGTTGATGTACTGTAGCTCTCTAACCTAAATTAATGATCTTATTCCTGTGCCTCATGTGCCCCTGGCTCATGTCAGCCCACCCATCCAGCTCAACCCAAAGCAACTCCAAGCACTCTCTCAGACTTACCCTACATGCTAACCAAAGATATTTTCAAGTTTTTATTGATAAATATTGCAGTAATTAATATGTCAAGTAATAGCTCTAATCATGATTTATTGAGCAATTATAATTGCTAGCACATTGGAACAATGTGCTAGACATTGTACCAATCATGATACTATTTGTTTTTTTATTTAACCATTGGAAAAATTGTGCAAGATGGTTGCACTACTCTCATTTCTCAGTGAGGAAACTTAGGCTCAGAAAAGTAAGACAACTGGCTAAGATCATAAGACAGTGAGCTCCAGAGCTGGGATTTGAATTCAAAGTCCATTTCTTGGACTTCAAATTGGACTTCCAATTCTTGGCTTCTGTAACTTTGCTTCACCATGTAGGCAGGAAGCCTGGGACTATTTAAACCCCGGGAAAACAAAGCTCATTGCTCAGAATTTGGAGATTCTCCTCTGAGCCCACACACGTAATAAAGGATCGGGCTCCACCATCTCTCCCGCCTATGAGTTATTTTCCGCAACAGTGTAACTGGTTCAACCACTTTTGCCTTTTCATTTGCAAATATCCCTCTTCTATGATGTGACTACTGGCATCCTCTCCTTTGTTTTCTGTAAAAGGTAGCCACTTAAAGCGAGCCTGTGCATAGTTAATGAGGACCTTCATGTGAAGTGCCCAGTAAGAATAAAATCTCATCGAAGCTAGGGTTGAGGCTTTTGCCCACCTTGAGTAAGAAGCCACTCACCCTGTTACAGAACAAAGCAGGGCCTGGGGTGATATACTATTACCCAAAGGAACCCCCCAGGTTTGTTATGTCTGCTGCCTTATAGGAAAGACATCTCTCAATGCCAGAGATTCATGAAAAGGAAAGGAAATGTTTGTTTAATGCTATACAAACTTAAAGTGGTGACCTAATGTCTTCATCAAAATCCCCAAGTCCCTTAAAACACCCACAAACACACACAGTCCTTCCTTCCCGCCTTTGCCCAGTCTGGGGTACCGTACCTCAGGAAAAGAAATGGAAGTCCATGGCTCAGGCAGCCCCCAGTTCTTCCCAGTAATCTGTCTCAGCTGGTAGGCCTCCCTCAGTTCCTGGCACCATCAGATGTGTCACTGGGATCTCTGCGAAAGCTGGGTGGTGCTTCCCTCTTCTAAAGTTGCAGGGGTCCCCACTCTGGCAAAGCTGTGTGGCTCTCCTTTCTACTGCCACAGCCGCGCAGTCCTCTCTGCACAATGGCCATGGGAGTCCCCACTCTGGCAAAGCTGCGTGATTCTCCCTCCTCAATGGCTACCAAGGTCCTCCCTCTGCTAGAAGTGTGTGGCTCTCTCCTTTCTACTGCCACAGCTGCATGGTTCTCTCTCCACAAGAGAGAGAACCCGGCTGTGAGGTGGGGGGTCACCACTCTGCCAAAGCCGAGTGGCGGTTCTCTGCTAATGCTGCAGGGCGATTCTTTCTCACAGGGCTGCCACGTCTTGGTTTAAATCCCCACTCCAGTCTTCCTCTGCAGCCCCATTTCCTACTCCTCCCACATTTGGCTATACTTGCCTGCACTCTCATATCCTTCCAGGTTTACTGGGCTGCCATCATGAGTCTGGGCAGGAGTGGCCCCATGTTATGGAGCCAATCATCTCCAAGCTCCCACGCAGGTGCTGTAACTCGGGGAACTTGCCCCCCAGTTACACCTTGGTGGGGAAGTTACTTCCATTCCCCTGGCTCAGAGTGTGGCCACAGCTATTTACCATATCTCTGTAACCAAAGATATAGATATATAATCTATATCTAAAGGTTATAGATATGTTAAATGACCACACTAGAGGTTAGCTGCAAAGCTGTTGCTATGTAAAACAGCTCTCAATGGCCCTGCTTCACACCTGGAGGGGGGGGCAGTGAGGACATCCTAATATTTCCTGAACACCTTGAGTTCTGGACCCCATTCCAAATCCCTATTTGGGGTGCCCCCTCTTGGCTGCACCCTGTTACAGCCCCTTTTCTCACAGGATTCGGTAGTTTGTGTGAATTTCTTTTGTTTCAGCTACAGCGCTGTGGACCCCACGAGTGGGATTCTGTGACTTGGGGTTTTTTTATTACTGCTTCAATTTCATCTGCTGTTATTTGTCTGTTCAGGCTTTCTGCTTCTTCTTTATTGAGTTTTGGAAGATTATATTTTTCTAGAAATTTGTCCATTTCACCTAGGTTTTCAAATTTCTTGGCATAGAATTCTTCGTAGTAATTTCTTAGAATCCTTTGTATTTCTCTGGTATCGGTTATAATATCTCCTTTTTCATTTCTGATTGTGTTTATTTGAGTCCTCTCTTTTCCTCTTGATGAACCTGCTTATAGGCTTGTCAATTTTGTTTACCTTTTCAAAGAACCAGCTCCTGGATTTATTGATCCTTAGAATTGTGCTTTTAGTCTCTATGTCATTTAATTCTGCTCTGATCTTGCTTATTTCCTTCTTTCTAATTGCTTTGGGCTGTCTTTGTTGTTGTTCCTCAACTACTTGTAGGTGTAGTAACCCTACACCTTGTTTATTTGAAATGTTTCTATCTTTTTTAGGTGGGCCTGTATCACTATGAGTTTCCCTCTCAGGACTACCTTTGCTGTGTCCCATAAGTTTGGATGGTTGTAAGTTCATTTTCATTTGTTTCCAGAAACTTTTTTCCCCCCTTGATCTCATTCTTGACCCATTTATTGTTTAATAACATGCTATTCAATCTCCATGAGTTTGAATGTTTTGGGTTTTTTTTCCTTGAGATTGGTTTCTAGTTTCAGTACCTTGTGGTCAGTGAAAATGCTTAATATGATTTCAATTTTCTTCAATTTGTTGAGGCTTGTTTTGTGTTCTATCATGTGATCAGTCTTTGAAAATGTTCCATGCACTTTTGAAGAGAATGTGTATTATGCTTATTATGCTCTATATATATCAGTTAAGTCCATCTGATCAAGTACACTCTTCAGTGATGCAATATCTTTGTTGATATTTCATATCAAAGATCTATCCATTTTTTTATAGTGGGGTAATAAAATCCCCTACTATAATTGTGTTGCTGTGGATATCTTTCTTGAATTTCTCCAAGATTTTCTTTATGTATTTTGGTCCCCCCATGTTGGGTCCATATATATTTACAACATTTATGTCTTCCTTTTTTTTTTTGCCATTCAGTGAACCATTTATTTTTTCCACTAATTTAAAATGTCAGCATTATTTTATACATTATCTAATACGATTCTTTTCCTTTCTTTTTGTTCTTTTTTTAACTTTTTAAAAATTGTAATTGTTGTTTAAGTACAGTTTTCTTTCTTTTGGTCTCATTCCAACCTTCCCCCCCCAGCCCTCCCCACCTCCATTTATGTCTTCTTGATGGATTCTTTCCTTGAGTATTATGAAGTGACCTTCTGGGTGTCTTTTTATGGCTTTTTTTTTGAAGTCTATTTTGTCTGATATGAATATTGCTACCCTGGCTTTTTTTTTCTTGTTCATTTGCTCATAATGTTTGTTTCCAGCCCTTCACTTCCAGTCTGTGTAGGTCTTTTCTTCTGAGGTGGGTCTTTTGTAGGCACCATATGTGTGGGTCATATTTTCTTACCCATTTTGCTACTCTCTAACTTAGACATACAGAGGGCCCAGAGACATATGAAAAGATGCTCAACATCCCTAGCCATCAGAGAGAGGCAAATTAAAACTACAGTGAGATACTACTTCACATCAGTGAGAATGGCCATCATAAATGAACAACAAACAAGTGTTGGAGAGGATGTGCAGAAAAGGGAACCCTAGTGCACTGTCGGTAGGAATGCAGACTGGTGCAGCCACTGTAGAAAACAGTATGGAATTTCCTCAGTAAACTAAAAATGGAACTGACTTTTGAACTGGCAATTCCGCTCCTGGGATTATATCCTAAGAACCTTGAAACACCAATCCAAAGGAACATATGTACCCCAATGTTCACAGCAGCACAATTTACAATAGCAAAGTACTGGAAGCAACCTAAGTGCCCATCAGGAAATGAGTAGATCCAAAAATTGTGGTACCTTTACACAATAGAATACTATGCAGCAGAAAGAAAGAAGGAGCTCCTACTCTTTGCAATAGCATGAGTGGGACTTGTTTCACTTCACATGCTAAGTGAAACAAGCTAGGCAATGAGGGACAGATACCATATGATCTCACCTGTAAGTGGGACCTAATCAACAAAACGAACAAGCAAGCAATATATAACCATAAACATTGAAATTAAGAACAATCTGACAGTAACTAGAGGGGAGGTGGAAGGGAATAATGGGGGGAAAGAAGGAAGGGGAGAAAGGTTTTAAGGAACAACTATAAAGGACACACAGACAAAACCAAGGGGTGTGGAAGCAAGGGAGGGAGGTAGGGATGGCTAGCGTCGGGCGGAGTAGTGGGGGGTAAATGCAGACAACTGTAATTGAACAATAAAATATTTTTTTAAAAAGGTAGTGGAGGTAGTATACAAGAATTTTACTTTTTAACTTTATTTAGTGCCATTTCATGTGAAGTGAATATGCATAAAATGCCAATCTGTCAGCAATAATAATAATGACAACAAAGGTAGTGACTCTTTATTGAGGCTAGTTGTCTGGTAGTTTGCTAATCACTTGAAATATATTAGCTCAGTTAATGCTTAAAAGAATTAATAAATGAGGCCATGTCATTGCCCCCAGTAAATAATGAAGCATGTTTATGGTCACTTGGTTTTTAAAAAATAAAAGGGAGATGCGAACCCAGGTCTGAGCCTGAAATTCAAGTTCTTCACACTTATGTTGAAAATACAGATGTTGTTTATTCCATGGTATAAAATTTCAATTCTGTAGCTTTGGTCATATTGCTATGAATAAATAGATTTTACCAGTGGCTGAGTTTGGGAAATAAATTGTTAATTGACCTTTTATTGATGTCTTGTATCGACTTTACAGACATTTTTCAAAGAACATCTTTAAGTGAATAAACTTTCAAATGTCTCAGAAAAATACACTGATAAAATAGTACTACTTCCAAAACTGGCATAATGGAAAGTAAAAAATAAAATAGCAATTTTGATTGTAAAAGCATGAAGTAATTTAATTCAGCTTCAAAGGGATGCTCCAAAGAACTTAAGAATACCACTGAGATTTTATTAGACCACAATGATCTGCTTTTGAAGATTTTGAAGTTAAATACCCTGAAGAAACTTAAAAGTATGCGGCATAGAACCCAAAATAAAACTGCTCAGGGCCTCTAATCATCTACTTGTATGAATTTTTGAATTCCAAAAGAAAAGCATGTTTGGGTTTTATGTGTGTGCATTCCTCAGAACAAACCACAGAGAACTGAGAAATTATTGAAACTTAAATTAGGTCTTTTCATAAACAAGGTAGTTTTGATTAGATAGAACATTAGTGTCTTCTTAAAAAATGGAGATGTGTTTGAAAAACATAGCTCTAAAGCTTGACACCACAGCTTATTGCATAAGAGGCCTTGGGCAAATTACTTAACCTCTCAGTAACAGGATATTCACTTCTTTAAACCAGAGTACCAGTCCCTGCCTTCCTGTATGGGTATAGATTCAGAGATACTAATAATGAAAAGAGCTTAGGATAGTTATAATCACATAGTGTTTATTCAGTGAATCATCATCATTATAAAGTATGCTTTTTCAAATTCAACAATTCAACAATAAAATCAGGAGTTTTGTGATGTATTTGAGTCTGAAAAGAACTTGCAAGTGTCATTTTCCCCGATTTTATTGTTAGAATTCTTTTTTACTTGACATATTTTTCATCCTAATATATTTCATCATAGAAAGGCTTTTTCCCTTCTTTTGTGAAATTAGCTCATATGTATTTTGAGATACAAAGTACATATTTGTATTATAACCTTTTACTAAAGGAAGTTGGAAAATCTGGAAAATACAGAAAAGATCTGATTCATGTTACTCAAAAGTAACAATTTTGTGTGCATCTTTTCATTTCTTCTTTACATATTTGCACATGGTTAATTCAGTGATGTCTGATTACATTTAATAGGTGTTAACCTAGGAGCAGTCATTCAATGTCTTGTTTTTACTCCCACTTTTCATAGTATAACTTAGGGCTTACCTTTTTATAAATTTTGTTTTTATTTATTGATTTTAGAGAGAGGAGGAAGTGAAAGAGAGAAACATTGATTTACTGTTCCATTTATTTATGCATTCATTGGTTACTTCTTATATGTGCCCTGACTAGGGGTTGAACCTGAAACCTTGGGGTATTGGGTTAATACTGTAACCAACTGAGCTACCAGGCCAAGGCAGGACTTATCTTTAAACTAATATAGTTACTAACAATGTAGTAACATAAATTTGGCACATTCCTTGCAAGCTATTTACACATTTCCTTTGATTTCCTTGGTTCTTCCATTCAAATAGGATTAACTTCTTTTGGAAATTTTGTGTGAACTGTTTTTAAGCTCTGATTCTGTGCCTCCTCCAGGTTTCTGTTGACCTGGGGACTCTTAAACTCCTAAACATGTGTCTTTGATCTGGCCAGCTTCCTTCTATTAACCATCTCTGGTACTAAAAAAGGGATATATTTGCTTAGCAAAGGCCTGATTCAACCTCTTTACAACTACTACAGAACCCGTAAAATACATCTCTGAGATTCTTGACTATATGTATCTAGAAATTGTACAATAACTTTTTCTGTTTATTCTATGGTCTATTCATGATTTACCTTATTTTATTATAATATTTGCTGATAATTTCCCTTCATTAACATAGTTACAAGCAAATTGAATTGAAAAAGGTTTTACCTGAGTCTTGAGCCCTGCTTTAGGGAAGGTTTTATTTTGATCAATTTCTCTGTAGCCAAATAAAATTTTCTGCCTGAAATTGTATTATAGAACCCTATGCTTCTTGTTATCAAAATTAAGTGAATTTATAGGAAATGAAAAGGAGCAGCTGCAAGGTCATAAATGCCAAGTTTAATTACAAAAAAACTTTTCATTTTCTAGTATTGCATATAGATGATGTGGATTTTGTGCAAATTGAGAGGTTTCCTAACTACTTTACTCAGTAATATCAGGGCAGGATTAGTTTCCACCTAGAAGTGTAGATGCCAACCCAGTTACTTTTGTTCTTCCAATGAGGATTGTTTATCTACTGTAGGATATAGTTCTATTGTACAAGCTAAGTGTTTGGTTCACAAATCCATACAGATTTCAGTTATAGTCCTGTTTGCTAAAAACGCAGCATGCTTAGGAAATATGTCATAGCACATAAACTTGAGTCGTACTTGATATGCAAAGCTTAATTATACAAACCCTATAGTCAGAGGTTGTAGAATGACAGTGCTGAGAAAGACTATCAGGATCATTTATTTATTCTAGAGCCCCATTAGGAAAGTTGACATATTCATAATCACAGATCTAATAAATGGTAAAGCCTAGTTTTGAACCCAGATTGCCTAGCAATATTGGGCCAGTTCCAGTATATATTCCTCCAATTTCATTTATTTTGATTTCATATCTTTAGAATAAAGATTTTGGAAGTTATGGTTTTATGGCTTATACATTACAGGTAGGCCAAATATATAAAAATATACCTGATCTCATTCTAGATCAATTTTTGTTATGTCGTGTTATGTTTGTGCAGTTTTCCAAAGCCTTTGGAGTCTTTTTTTTTTAAGATGTTATTTATTTGTTTGTTTGTTTGTTTGTTTATTTATTTATTTTTAGAGAGGGAAGGGAGGGAGATAGAGGGAGAGAGAGAAACATCAATGTGTGGTTGCTGAGGGTCATGGCCTGCAACCCAGGCATGTACCCTGACTGGGAATCAAACCTGGGACACTTTGGTTCGCAGCCTATGCTCAATCCACTGAGCTACACCAGCCAAGTAGGGTAACAATTTTTATGTGATTTATATTAATATGGTACAATTGAATAGTGAAAAATAAAAGGATGTTAATTTAAAAGATTTATTGTTCTTAAATCATTCAAATTTTCTTTATAATACCAAGAAGAAATCATTTGTTCTTAAATTTGTGATAAAATCATGCAATAGCTTTGGAACATCATAAATGAGGTAGCTGAAAAGCATAACTACTTTGATATTACAACCACTTAACACTATACATTTTCTTATAAGTTCTACTTTTTAAATTAACAGCATTCAGATACACTAATTTTATTTGATCTTGACAAGGAAGGCACAACCACTTTAATGATTTTTCTTTATGTTAGATCATAATTTTATTTACACAGTAAATTTAAAGAAGACATACTTTTTTTTTCAACATTGGATTCTGATGTAGTGAAACAGTACATACTTATATAGTGTTTTGGCTGAAATCTTTATCTAACTTAATGTGTCTTACCACCATATCATTTTAGCTTGTAGGTAGTCTTGATTAGTTTATTTTCAGGGACTTTGTGTAAATTCAATAGCCTAGAACCATTTATGTTGATTTTTCTCTTTCTCATTATTATGTTCACTAACATAGCCTGGTTAAGAAAGTGCTAACCAATTTAGTATAACAAACTACATGAGTGATAAGAGGGGAAGAGAAGCATATGGCATTGCCTAATTGAGATTCCTGCATTTCCATTACCTTCACTCATGTTAAGTAAGACTCCTGAAGGATATTGCACATGGAATAAATAGGCAAAAATCTTAGCATTGTTCTAAATAAAGTTTGTTGCATAAATTCCTGGTATATTCTTAACCTTATGACTTAGATTCCATGATGTGGGAAGGAGCCTGTATAATGTAGGGATTAAACAATTGATGCAAAAAACTGGAGAGTTTGAATATTCCAATTCTATTTGTATTTGAATTTTACTTACACAAATTATTTAACTCCTTGGACCCAAGTGTTGGTAAAAGGTTTAAATGTAATAATCCATGCAAAATACTTAGCATATGCATGGAATGTGGTAAGTGGGCAAACACAGTAAGGCATATGAGAATGCTTATGACACCCAAGGAACTCCTTCATCCCTTAAGCATTGAATCCCGGAGAGCTTCTTGGGTAAAACCCCATGCTGTTCATGGAAAACTTAATAGTGTGTCTCCCAAACTGAGTAACTGGAGCAAGAATAAAAGAGAGATGACAGGGAGTGGAGGGTTTGACTGGAGAAAAAGAGAGATTTATCAAGATCTATAAAATAAGACTGTCTGCATGAGTCTTGATATTTATAAATATTTTTAATCCAACTTTTGAGAGTTACATTTGTCTGGGTAACACTGTGGTGGGTGGGGACCTTAAAATTTATATTGAGAGACCTTTCTACTTTTAAAGAAAACTGGATGGGTGGGGAGAGAAAAGCTCCTTTGTCAATAGGGCCACAATGCTCAGTGACAACTAACTCACTGTATCTCTCAGTAAAATTGAAAAATACATTTTATAAAGCAGCAAAGGTCTTCCAAACAATTATAAAAAGCTAAATCCTAAAAGTTTAGTTTTAAGGAGGAAAAAAGACATATATATTTGTAAAATGTACTCATTGCTCATAATCTTGGGGACACAAGCTGAATCCAGTTTATGTTTGTCTCATTCAGACATAAACTGGATTCAGCCAAATCAAGACTTGAATATCATTTATTATATCATAAGGTTTACTAGGGTGAAACTCCAGGTTTATTAAACTTCCCAAATATTTATTAACAAGTGTTTAACAGTCACTGTTAGATGCCTGAATATAAAAAATATCTAAGCCCTCATACAGTTTACCTTCTAGAGGGAGCAACACATACAGCATTCTCATAGTACTTTGTACAAGCTAATTTTAGAGCACCTATAATAATGTCAGAAAGTATTTGTGTGTTTGTTGCACACCATGAACTCTGCTTTTCTTAAAGCAAAGTGTTGTACTTTTTTCATTGTTTCCTGGAACCTGACACCAAAAAGCGTCTTAATATATTTTTGTAATGGGTTATTCCCTTGTAAGAATAAAGAGAGTTTAAAAGTGTGGATGGAGGAGTAAGTGGAAATACACTAACCTTTTCCAAAGACAAATCTGGAACTACAACTAAATTGTAGAGAAATCATCCTGAATAACTAACTGAACACTAGCTGGGGAGAAGCCTTATAACCACAGACAGAAAGAAGAAACTGCTTCAACACAATATGACAGGGAGGAAGTACAGAGACACTAGGTAGCTGGCTGGACTCCCACAAGTGGCAGATAAAGATCTAGAGGGATAGTTCAGTGGCAGGGGGTTCCCCTGAGAAGTGTGGGGTCTAAACCCTAAGCTGGACTTCCCAGCCTACAGTAAAGGAGCTGGAAGGGAATTCAGATAACATCCAGCTGTGAAAAGCTGCAGGGTTTCTGTCTGACAGGGAGAGATGACTAGAAATGCAGAGAGCCTCTTGAAGGGCCAATGCACAAAATTTCATTTGCAGCCACTTACCATGGGCTCCAGCAGTGTACTAGATATGTTTGAGCAGAGTCTGGGGTTGGTGGCTCCAGAGAGAGAACTAAAGCAATAGCTACCAGGATTCTTTTGCTGAGTCATTCCCCATATGGCAAAAGCCATTTTTTTTTTTTTTCTGAGGCAGAACACCCCTTTTCAAGTGGCATCAGCCTCAGGGAAAGCAAGAGCCCCACCCACAGTAATTACTCTGACCCACCCTGTGGAGCTTAAGCTGAGCTCCTTAATAGAGCTTTACTAGTTCAACAACTGATCAATTTAATGACTGATTAGTTTAACAATTAACAAATACAATGAAGCAGCCAAAATGGGAAGACAACCATATCCCAAATAAAAAAAAAACACAAGAGAATTCTTGAGAAGAAGTAGATAATAGAAGCATGCAGTTTATTAGATAGTTTAGAGTAATGATTATAATGATACTTAACAGCATGAAAAAAGATATAGAAAATATAAAAAAGGACCACTCAGTAATAATGCAATATCTTAATAAATAATACACTGGAAGGACTAAGCAGTAGGTTAGATGAAACAGAGGATCGAATCAATGATTTGGAAGACAAAGAAAAAAATTCTCAGGCAGAGCAGCAAACAGAAAAAATAATTTTTAAAAATGAGGAGAGCTTAAGAAACATTTTGGATGACAGGAAGCATAGCAACATCTGCATCATGGCAATACCAGAACAAGAAGAGAAAGCAAGGAATTGAGAACCTATTTGAAGAAATAATTACTGAAAACTTCCTTAATCTGGTGAAGGCAAAAGACACATAAGTCCAGGAAGCTCAGAGAGTCCCAAACAAGTTGGACCAAATAGGCCTACATCAAGACAAATCATAATTAAAATAACAAAGCTTAAAGACAAGGAGAGAATCCTAAAAGCCACAAGAGAAAAGCATGTAGTTACAAACAAAGGAGCACCAATTAGAATGTTATCTGACTACTCAACAAAAAATTTCAGGCCAGAAGAGAGTGGTGTAAAATATTCAAGGTGATGAAAACCAAGGACCTACAACCAAGGCTCCTTTATCCAGGAAAGCTATCATATAAAATCAAAGGAGAAATAAGGAGCATCCCAGATGAGAAAGAGTTAAACAACTTTGTTAACACCAAACCAGAACTACAGCAAATGTTGAAGCACTTCTTAAATTAAGAAAGAAAAAAAAAGAAATAGGAAAAGAACAAAACAAAACAGAGGAACACAGTCTAAGTGGCTTTAAATGTCACACTAGATCAAAATGATTTAATTGGAATCTTCAGAGCATTTCACCCCAAAGCAGCAGAATAGACATAATTTTCAAGTGCAAACAGAATGTTTTCTAGGTCAGACACATGTTAGGACACAAAATGAATTTCGATAAATTTAAAAAAATTGAAATTATACCAAGCATCTTTGGCCACAGTGCTATGAAACTACAGATCAGTCACAAAAAAACCACTGAAAAACACACAAAGATGTGGAAGCTAAATAACATATTATTAATTGATGAATGGCTCAACAACATGATCAAGGAAAAAAATCAAAAGATATCTTGAAACAAATGAAAATGAGGACACAACAATCCAAAATTTGTGGATCCCTGGGAAAACAATCTTAAGAGGAAAATTCATAGCATTACAGGCCTATCTCAAAAAAAAAGAAAAAAGAAAAAACTGAAATAAACATCTACAATTGAAGTAACTTGAAAAAGAACAACAAAGTCCAAAGTGAGTTGAAGGAAGGAAATAATAAAGACCAGGGCAAAAATAAGTGAAGCAGAATCTAAAAAGAATAATACAAAAGATGAATGAATCCAAGAGCTTGTTCTCTGAAAAGATAAACAAGATTGGCAAACATTTAACCAGATGCATCAAGAAAAAAAGAGAAGGGACCCCCCAAATAACATAAGAAATGAAAGAGGAGAAATAACAATTGACACCAAAGAAATACACAAAATTTTAAGAAAATATTATGAACAACCAAATGCCAATAAACTGAACAACCTGGATGAAATAGATAAATTCTTGGAAGCATACAGTCTTCCAAGTCTAAATTAGGAAAAATCAGAAAATCTGAATAATCAGATTATACCTAGTGAAACTGAATCAGTTATTAAAAAATAATAATAACCTCCCAACATACAAAAGCCTTGGACTGGATGGCTTCACAGATTTACCAAACTTTCTGAGAAAAACACCTCTGCTTCTCAAAATATTTCATAAAATTCAAAAGGAGGAAAGGCCCCCAAATTCATTTTATGAGTCTAACATTACCTTAACTCCAAAATCAGATAAAGATACTACAAAGAAAGAAAATATAGGCCAATATCTCTGATGAACATAGATACTAAAACCCTTAAGAACATATTATAAAGGCAAATACAGCAATGTATCAAAAAGATCATATACTTTGATCAAGTGGGATTTATTCCAGGAATGCAAGGTTGGTACAACAGTCACAAATCAAAAATTTGTGATTCACTACGTAAACAAATTGAGGAATAAAATACACATGATCACATCCATAAATGCAGAAAACACATTTGATACAATCCAGCACCCATTCAAGGTAAGAAACTTTCTGGAAAATGGGCTTAGAGGGAACATACCTAAACATAATAAAGGTGATATATGACAAAACTACCACCAGCAACACACTCAATGGGACATAACAAGTGATCCCTTTAAGATCGGGAATAAAACAGAAATGTTGGCTTTCACTTCTCTTATTCAAAACAGTACTAGAGGTCCTAGCCACAGCAATCAGATAAGAAGAAGAAATACAAAGCACCCAATTTGGAAAGGAAGTAATAAAACTGTCTTTACTTGCAGAAGATATAATATGTACATAGACAATCCCACAGATTCCGCAAAAATACTACTAGAAATGATAAATTCAGCAAAGTAGCAGGATACAAAATTAATATCCAAAAATCAGTTGTATTTTTATATGCCAATTATGAACTAAGAGAAGGGGAAATCAAGAAAACAATTCCATCCACAATTGCTATAAAAGGAATAAAATACCTAAGAATAAATCTAATCAAGGATGTAAAAGACCTGTAGCTGGAAAATTTTAAGACACTGAAGAAAGAAATAGAAGAAAATAAAAATAAGTGGAAGCACATTCTGTGTTCATGGATAGGAACAATTAACATCATTAAAATGTCCATACTACCCAAAACAATCTATAGATTCAATGCAATCCTATCCAGATTCCAATGACATATTTCACAGAACTAGAACAATATTGGAAAACTTTATATGGAACCACAAAAGACCCAGAATATTCTCAGACATTTTGAGAAAGAAGAACAAAGTTGGAGGAATCATGCTACCTAATATCAAACTATAATACAAGGCCATAATAATCAAAAAAGCATGGTACTGGCATAGAAACAGATGCATAGGTAAATGGAATAGAATTAGAGAACCCAGAAATAAACCCACACCTTTGTAGACAATTAATATTTGACAGAGGAATCAAGCACATGCAATGTGCTACAGGTAGTTTATTTAAAAAATGGTGTTGGGAAAATTGCACAGATATGTACAAACAAAGAAACTAGATACCTTCCTACCCACACACAAGAATAAGTTCAAAATGGATCAAAAACTTAAATGTTAATCCAAAACCATAAAAATTGTAGAAGAA
Organism: Phyllostomus discolor; assembly: GCF_004126475.2. NCBI lineage: Eukaryota > Metazoa > Chordata > Mammalia > Chiroptera > Phyllostomidae > Phyllostomus > Phyllostomus discolor. Next base: position 93,734,402 of record NC_040908.2, on the reverse strand, counting down.
AACATAGGCAACAAAATCTGGGACATTGCTTGTAGCAATTTTTTAGGGGATATATCTCCCCAGGTAAGTGAAACGAAAGAAAAAATAAACAAATGGGACTACATCAAAGTAAAAAGATTTTATGCAGCAAAGGAAATCAACAAAATAAAAGGACAATCCACAGAATGAGAGAACATATTCAACAGTATATGTAATAAGGTGTTAATATCCAAAATTTACAGAGTCCTTACAAAATTCAACACCAAAAACCCCCCCAAACAATCCAACTAAAAAACTATTCAAAGACTTCTTCAAACAGGATACACAGATGGCCCAATAGAATATGAAAAGATGTTCAATATCACTAATCACCAGATAAATTAAAATTAAAATGAGATATCATCACCCACCTGTCAGAATGGCTATCATCAATAAATCAACAAACAACCAGTGCTGGTGAGGATGTGGAGAAAGAGGAACCCTTTTTACTGTTGGTGGGAATGCAGCCTGGTTTAGCCACTGTGGAAAGCAGAATGGAGATACCTCAAAAAATTAAAAATGGATCTGTTTTTTGATCTAGGGATCCCATTTCCGGAATATATATCTGAGGGAACCCAAAACTCTAATTTCAAAAGAACATAAGTACCACTATGTTCATTGCAGTGTTATTTACAATTGCTAAGATATGGAAACAGCCTAAGTATCCACTAGTACACGAGTGGATAAAACAACTATGGGACATTTATACAATGGAAGGCTACTCAGCCATAAAAAAAAAAAGAAGAAAATTTTATCCTTTATGACTGTGTGGATTGACCTGGACAACATTATGCTAAGTGAAATAAGTCTCTCAGAGAAACACAAATACTACATGATTTCTCTCATACTGGAGTCTAATGAACAAACTAAACTAACAAGGGAAGTTGGGAGAGACTCATAGATGGAGAACAGGATGAAAGCTAGTGGTGGTGGGGAGGTTCGGGGTGGAGGGATAGGGCAAAAAGGAAAAAAGTCTCATGGACATGGACAATTGGTGTGGTTATTGCTAGGGGAGGATATATAAGGGAAATAAATCGTAATGTAAAAAAAATAGAATAAAACACAAAAGATTAAATAAAAATAAAAGTCTGAATGAAGACTTCTGTCTAAAATGGAGTATCAGGATGAGTATTGCATAAATTTTACAAACTTTGGCTTTATCAATAATGTGAAATAGATGAGTTTTTAATGTAAATTGATAGAGTATTTGGTGTGATCATTTCTAAAATATTTCCCAAACCATAAAGTCAATAGCCATTTAATGTTATTTTCATTTTGGGCTCATTTTAAAAGCACTTATTCCTGAATGTTGCTTTTGTAAGTGCACAACTCTGATATTAAATCCCCCAATATACATTCTGTCTTTTGTTGGTGTATGGACTACTAATGTTTTCTCTTCAAGCACTACAAAACGTAAGTGAAGCAAGAGCAAGCAATAGCAGATCATGGTTCTTGATTACATGACGTCAAATAAACAGGTTGGCAAAATGCAAAGTCCTGGAAAATGTAGTCTGTATTGAATAAAAATATTTTCAATTAGGAGTTTTTTTTCTGTAAATGAGTATAAGAATTGACTGGAGAATGTAATTTTTAGCACAGTGATTTCAGTGTGCTACCTGTGTTTCTTAGTTATTTACTCTAGGAGAAAAACCAATACTAGTCATTCCTTAACATTATCTTTTAGACTAACAAACTTTAATTATAGCTTTTCCATTAAATTTTATTTCCAAATATACAGTTCTCACAATAGTTTTTATTGGAATAGTATACTTATCACTGAGTAAGTACCCCACACACAAAAAATTAGTAAATAAATTAAATAAGGTACCTGGTTATAAATAAAACAACCAATTCTTTTAAAAACTTTTGATAAATTATTTTCTTTGAATACATATTATCTGGTTAGTTTGTAGAGTATGGCTAACACTGAATTTAGAGTATCATCTTCATGATTCTGTTCTTAGTGTAATCTGAATTAATATAGAATTTATACATTTGCCATTCAATGAAGAATCCAATATTGTTTATTGTGAATAAGAAAGAGCCATAACCATACCCAAAACTAACATCAATGCTTTTAGAAACTTCTTATAGAGAAAAAAATTATTCAGTTATTTAGTAACACTAGTTCTGCTCTTTCAAATGTTTGCACTATTCCCACTGAAGTTAATGATCTGGTAAAGAAAATTCTCACTTACAGAACCAACACTAAGCAGGGGTAAATGTAGAGACAAACTTAGATCAAACAATCTTTAGTCATAGTCCCATTAGGCATTGGTAGCAAAGGTCTGTGGTGAGAGTCAAAGGTCGATAAAAACTGTCTGGGTGATCATCGTGAGGAATCCTGAAAGCTCATGGTCCCTTCTACCAAGAAAACTAAGGGTCCTGCCCAATGCATATGCAGAAGAAAGAGAAAATCAGGAGATTTTTTATTTTACTTTTACTTTTGTTTTTAAGGATCTTGTGTTTTAACAGTTAAGCCAGAACAATTAATGTTTAATTTACAGAGTATAAAATCATTTTGAAGTCTTTCTTTGTTACATAATATATTCAGTGCCTATTTATTAAAAAAGCAACACTACATTAGGTACATTTTAATCTGGTTTAGGTGAAAGATTAATCCAAAGAATCTAAGAAGATAGATAAATATTTCCTAGGTATCTATGATAGCATATAAAAATTATGGGGCTGGGACTACAGTTTTTGCAAGGAAAATGCAAATTTCCTCAAAACAATTCTGGTTGCACAATAATATTCTTTGCTTTAAAGCCTTTTAATAACTTCTGTTTGTATATACAATAGAACCCTGGGATTTAATAGTGTTGAGTGACTGCTTTTAAACATTTGTAGATGGGAGCTTCTTGTATAGAGGCAACTTAATAGGGAAGTAGCACTTTTCTCACAGTGATGACTCAGGATTAAAGAGCCAGTGCATGCAAGTCATGAGCATTTTTGGTGTGTAAAATGTTTCAGCGGTTAAATACATGGGTCAAATAATAACTCATAGTTAAGTTTTGAAAACGCTTAAGAGTGCTGGCCGGGTGGCTCAGTTGGTTAGAGCATCATCCAGGTATGCCAAGGTTGAGGGTTTGAGCACTGGTCAGGGCACATCAAAGGACCAACCAATGACTACATAAATAAGTGAAACAACAAATTGATGTTTCTCTCACTCTGTCTCAAAAAACAAATCAATAAATAAAATAAATACTTATAACTATGATACCAAAATAATGCTTTAAAATTATGTAAAACAACAAAGGCAATATTTTAGGAACAATATATAACACTAATGGCTATATTAGGTGGGGTCACAATACCTGACAGCAAACTGTGTGACAAGGCCACTGTCATCAAAACAGCCTGGTACTGGTACAAGAACAAACACATAGATCGATGGAACAAAAGAGAGAACCAAGAAACAAATCCACATCTCTATGGTCAATTAATATTTGACAAGGGACACAGGAGCATAAAATGGAGCAAATATAGCCTCTTCAACAAATGGTGTTGGAAGATATGGACAGCTACATGCAAAAAAATGAAATTCAACAGCTAACAACTTATACTATACACAAAAATAAACTCAAGATGGCTAAAAAACTTAAATATAAGTTTTGACACTGTAGAAGTCCTAGAGGAGAATATAGGTAGGAAAATCTCAGATATTCCATGTAGCAAATTTTCACCAAGGGCATGGGACATAAAAGAAATAACAAACAAATGGGGCTTCATCAAAATAAAAAGTTTCTGCATGGATAAAGAAACATCAGCAAAATGAAATGGGAGCCAATCATACAGGAAAATATATTTGCTAATGATACTTCAGACAAGGGTTTAATCTCCAATATATGTAAAGAACTCATATGACTCCACACCAGAAAGACAAACAATCCAGTCAAAAAATTGACAAAGGACCTGAACAGACACTTCTCCAGAGAGGACACACAGAGGGCCCAGAGACATATGAATGTGGGAGGTGGGGGTGAGTAGAACAGGGGAGAGTAGTGGTGGGAAATGGGGACAATTAGAATTGAACAACAATAGAAAAGAGAAAACAAAGATTAAAAATAAATAAACTAATAGTTCAATTAAGTTATTTTTATTGAGGTGAAATACATATAACATGAAATTAATCATTATAAAATGAACAGGTTTCTTGGCATTTTAGGACATTCACAGTTTTGTATCTATTCAGTTCCAAATCATTTTCATTACCTCCAAGAGGAAACCTGCAGATATTAAGCAGTTACTCCCCATTCTCTCTCCACCCAGACCTTGGCAACCACAAACCTATTTCTGTCTCAATGGATTTACCTATTCTGAATATTTTATGTAAATATGATCATACAATACATCATCTTCTCTAGTTGTTAGATTAAATCATTTTATATGAATAATACAATATAGTAAGCCTAAGAAATTAGAGGACAAAATAATTAAAGACTGAGGTCAGTAAAATTGGAATCAATGTTTTATAAGAAAGAAAAATCAAGCTGATTAAAAGAATCAAAGCGGAGAAGGTAAGAGAAAGAGACAGAAACAATATTAAATATAATTACTGATGCAATAAAAGTTAAACAGTTAATAAGATTCTCTAAAATGTTTTATGTTAAGTGAGTGAGATGTATTTGAAAAGATCCTAAACTGATTAGTATGGAGAGAAAAGAAATTGAGAACATTGCGAGAACCCATTCAATAAGCAAAAAATAAAGACCACCCATGACTTTGTTAGTGTGTTAATTGGTCTTACCAATTTGAAAACAAACAAAAAAACTTTGGCATTATTTTGTAAAGTTAAACATGCTTATTTCTTACTTTGTGGCCATTCCTCTACTAGAACTATATCTTAAATTTACTGTCATATCTGTTTACTGAAAATACGAAAAAATGTTCATAGCAGAAATGTGTGTAATAGAAAAAATACAAATAGAAAAAATGAAAACAATCCCTCTTGGCACAGGCAATCACACATATAGGACTGGAAATAAATGAGAGACACAAATTTATGAAACGATTGAGGGAACATAATCTTCAGGGAAAGGCAAGACACAGAAGCCTGCACACAATCTGCCAGCACACAAAACTAAACACATCACTTTGGGTTGTACACATATGTGTTTAAAGATGGCTCAGTCATGAACACTGAATGTCAGGATTGTGATCGTCTCTTGTGCTTGAGGCAAAGGCAGAAGTAAACCAGTGGCCTAAAGGTTATGGGCAGTATTCTTTGCCTTAGGTTGTGAGTTCATGAAGGTTAATTTTATTCTTGTAATTCATAACTTATCTAATCAGTATAAATGTGATTATGATATATTATTTTCACATATTTGAAAATAAACTAATAATATTTATAAAAACTATTGAGGATTAAGATAATGGAGCAAATTATAGTATCATAGCATATGGCCAATAAATGTAGATGTTATTGTCACTTTTTTCTCAGAGGTCTAAAAGTTTTACCTCTATCAGCAAGAAAAACCTTTTACACACAATCCCAACATGTATTCATCTTTAAATCATCTTAGTGCTACTACTGTAAAATTTGTATTGTGTCAATATATTACATGATTTATAAATACATAAAATATATAAAAGAGATGAACAATATTTTAAATATTTTAAAATAAATGTTATATGTTAATTAATTCTAGTGACTCTAAATTTATACGTTAATTGTACCGTAGATACTTTAGGACCTTTTCATTTAACTTCATTCAAAAGTGGTTAGATATTTACCCTTTTCATTTCATAATGTGGCTGACAAGAAACTCATTTTAGTACAAAGAGAATCATCAACTCTTCCTCTTGTTTGCTTTTATTTGCATTATTAGGAATTATTTTTAATATGTGGGGTTTTTTTGTAAAATTACTGTAAAGGTAATTGTCCACTTGTGGAGGATTAATTTTATTAAACCTGGTAACAGGGCCCATCAGTCTGTGTAACAGTTACCGTGTGTGGAGATACGCTGAGAACACGTGATGTGTGTGGACACCCACACCTTCAGGAAACAGCTCTCTTCCTGACATTGGTGGCACTTGTGTTTGTTGGAATACAGAGAGAGGATCTGAGTTTCAATAAGAATATAAAACGTCAGAGAAACTTTTTTGAAAATTTGGATGAAAAAAATTTTAAGTTCTCATATTTTCTTCCTGCACCAAATGATCAGCTTGCACATCCTCATGTTGAGTTCATTGATTTCATGTGTGAAGAAATCTGGCTGACCACCCAGCCTTCATCTCAGCAGTGATAACTGTTATTGGGGGGATCATTTTGTATTCTTTGTAAATGTCAATAAACTGCTATATAGGACCCATTTGGCTAAAGTATTTATTCACCTAACAACTATTTATTAAACCTACTGTGTTTTAGGAAATATGTTGGGATGTAAAGATGCAACAGACATAATCTTAGACCTCAAGAAACTTTCATCCTAGTGGAGAAGGCAGGCAAGTAAATAAATGTAAATGAATGTGATACATTTTGCTACATGCTATTTTGGAGATAATCACATAATGCTCTGAAGTCCATTTATCTTCACAATACTCTGTGAGGTGAGTAGGATGATAATATTACCTTCATTATATAGATGCGAGGGGAGGCCCCCCAGAAACCGGAAGTATCTTCTGGAGGGCGGGCTCCTTGTAGTACATGCTTGCCCCACTAGCTGAGTGTTCTAGGGACCCATCTGTATCACTGTGCCATCTGTATCACTGTGCCATTTGGCATTGTGAGAGGCTGTGTTTGGCTTCAGTGCATTTTTTTGAACACTGTCAGTGAGTTTGCCCATTTCATGATGTGTGACTTACAAGTGCACCTGCCTACACCGTGCTGATCTTTCAGCAATCTCTGGCGAAAAACTGTGATCCCTGTGCCCTGCCCTCTCTATTCATGTAATATCACCCTGAGCAACCATTTTTTTTTGATTCCCTGAATTAAAAAATGTCCTCAAAGGAAAATGTCTTGCCAATGTGGAAAGGTGAAACAACAAAAAGGCATCGAAATCAATGAGTTCAAAAATGTTTTGAGCCGTTGAAAAGCATATTGATACATATATATATATTAAATGGAGAGTACTTTGAAGGTGACTGAAGTTTAAACATGTAGGAATAAGTACACAATTTGCAAAAATAAATTACATTTTTTGGCTTCCCTCTCCTTACAGTGAGAGGTCACAGGAATCTCCTGAGACCACAGTCCTGTTGAATGACTGTCCTAACTCCAGAGCCTCAGTCTCCTGGTTTCTGGGCCAGTGAGCCTTTCACTGTGTGGTTCTCACTCCATTGATTTCTTAACCCTGAGCACATCTTAAGAGCAATGTTCTGCCTTTCTTTCCAAATCCTATTGATCCTTTTCTTCATGAGACTCTAAAAATGAAGTTTCATATTTTTCAAAAATCTTAATGAAGTAAGGAGGGAATCATGTTGATAATCTGTGATAGTACATGGGACCTCAATATAAAATTGTTACTTTGTATGTGTGAGACATTTTTATAGGAAAATGTTATAAATTATCATTTTGTTCTAAACTTTGTAATCTCTTTTTAAAACATAGCCAAGTCACCATAGAGAGATAAGTGCTGATATTCAAGTGTCATTAGAGCTCTCTGTCATACCAGCAGGAAAAAATGCTTGTTAAGCCATTTTACGTCTAGCTTTTATGATGGCACAATGGGCATTGTCTATGTTTTCCACTGTTACATTACATACTAGTCGGGCCAATATGACCATATTTTGCAAAGCACTCAAGCTAGCTGGAATTTTTAAAAGAACTGTTAATCACCTAAAGAAATTTCAATCAGTAATTAGCAAAGAAAGATTATTATAATGAAATTACAATAAAATATGAAGATCACAAAGAGCATGAATGAAGAGCCTATCAAAATCTATTTTATAAGTTAATTTGCAGTGTAATTATGATATTGTATTAAAACCTAAAGCTCTCTCAATTTGAGTATAATGTTTTCTTATGACTTACACTCTGAATAAAAGAGATTTTTCAGGACAGAATATTTCATTGGGAGTGTTTTAGTCTCAAAATTTCCATACCATCAATCTCTTCATTTTCTCACATTGTTTGGTTACAAAGGTAAATCAACTAGAATGTTAAGTTTAGGTTACTATGATCTAATGTGAAATAGAAATCACCACTGAAATACTTTTTCCAAAATTTCATCAGTTTTTATGGAAAGAAAGGATATGTGATAAGGGAAAATGCAAATGCCATCAGCATTATGTTGCTTAGGATTTAAGTAAAATATTAGGCATCTCTGTCTCTTCCACTACACTGACTAGAAAGGAAGTTAGGAACTTAGCTTAAAAGTCATTTAGCATGTATCAGTCCAATTTTCCCAACATCATTTATTGAATAAATAATCTCTAGCCTATTGTACGTGCTTGTTTTCTCTGTCAAATATTAATTGACTATAAAGGTATGGGTTTATTTCTGGGCTATGTATTCTGTTCCATTAATCTATGTGTCTGTTTTTATGCCAGTACCAGGTTATTTTGATTACTATGGTCTTATAGTAGAAAATCATATTAGGTAGTGTGTTTCTTCCCACGTTGTTCTTCTTCCTCAGGGTCACTGTTGCTATACAGGGCCTATTGTGGTTCTATATACATTTTTGAAATATTTGTTCTAGTTCTGTGAGATACATCATTGGAATCTTGATAGGATTGCATTGACTCTATAGATTGCTTTGGGTAGTATGGTTATTTTAATGCTAAATCTTCCTGTCCATGAACACAGTATGTGCTTCCACTTATCTATATCTTCTTTAGTTTCTTTCTTCAGTGTCTTATAATTTTCTGAGTACAGGTCTTTCACCTCCTTGGCTAGGTTTATTCCTAGGTATTTTATTCTTTTTGAAGCAACTGTGAATGGAATTGTGTAGGGTAAATGGAAGCAATCTGGCTTCCTCACCCAGGTGTCTGGGTAACTAAGGGAAGCAGTGTTCCTATAGTCTTGAAGGGGCCTAATAAGTAGTATTCTCACAACCTTGAGACTGGGTCCAACAAACTGTTCCAATAACATGAAGTGGGCTCACATGTGTAGAATTATGCTATGTGATATAATTTTTTTGGCTGGAAGCCGGCTTTGTTTGCATCTAGTACTTAAGGCAGTAGAGGCTTATCACTTAGAGAAACACAGCTTGCAGCAGGCATAGCTTACCCTCTCATGAACAAAGGCATGTCAAGCATCATATGGCTCTACATTTTCTTACACCTCCTCGAAGCTAGAGTGGGCCTGGCAGGCCTTGACAGGCTGCAACACACATTGTTTTCTTAATTTCCCTTTCTGTTAGTTTGTCATCAGCATATAAAAATGCAACTGATTTCTGCATGTTAATTTTGTATCTTGCTATTTCACTGAATTCATTTATCAATTCTAGTAGTTTCTTGGTGGAATCTTTGCAGTTCTTTATGAACAGTATCATGTCATCTGCTAATAGAGACAGTTTTACTGCTTCCTTTCTAACTTGGATGCCTTTTACCTCTTCCTATCTGACTTCTGTGTCTAGGACTTCCAGTACCATGTTGAATAAGAGAGATGAAAGTGGGCACCCCTGTCTTGTTCCTGATTTGAAACTAAACCTACCCAGGCAAGGGAAACAGAAGAAAAAAAAAAATGAACAAATGGGACTACATCAAATGAAAATGTTTTTGCCCAGCAAAGAAAAACATCAACAAAATAAAGAAGACAACCTATAAACTGGGAGAGCATATTCACCATACATTTGAAAAGGGATTAATATTAAAAAACTCAACACCAAAAACAAACAACCCAATTAAGAAATGTTTTGTTTTTCTTTTATATGACAAAATTGGAGTTTGGGTTTTGGGTTATTGAAAGAAAGACTGAAGAGGTAAAGAGTCAGTTTCATCATATCATATCAAGGGTATGTACTGTCAACATGACTCACATTATTGATGTTGACCTGAGTTACTTGGTTAAATACTGTTTGTCAGGTCTCTACACTGTAAGGTTATTCTTTCCTCTGTGTTCACACAGTGCTCTTTGGAAGGAAGAGCTAAAGAAACAATTGCCACTGGTATAGGAGACCAAAATAAGCTGAATCCCAATGAAAAAACTAGAAGCATAACTTAACACGCATTGCAGAAACGGAATGCTACTTGGCCATGAAAATGAAGAAAATTTTACCCTTTGTGACAGTATAGGTGAACCTGGAGAACATTATGCTAAGTGAAATAAGCCAGTCAGAGAAAGACAAATATAATATGATTTCACTTAATGTGGAATCTAATGAACAAACTCAACAAGGAAAATGGGAACAGACTCATAGATGGAGCACAGGGTGACATCTGGTGGGGGGTAGAGGTTAGGGGGTGGAGGGATAGGGAAAAAAGGAAAAAGGACTCATGGACATGGACAACATTGTGGTAATTCTGGGGGAGGGGGATACAAGGAGACTAAATAGTAATAGAAAAGTATATTAAAGGTTTTTTAAAAAAGAATGTCAGGTCATTTAGGTCAAATAAGTGGATATAAAATTGTGGCTATCTCTGGACTACTCATTAATAGTTAGCCTGTTTCAGGTACACTTTTCGTACTTGGTTGTTACTTCTCCTTTCCCAGTAAAATCTAAGATACGTGAGTTTCATCAAATGTCCTGAGTACAAACTCTTATCCTGAGAAAAAACACAAGGACATGTTAGAATGCTCACAGTGTTGTAGTGGTATTGTCAGAGCAGAGAAAATCTTTTAGCAGCTTTCTATTTCAGAATAGGAAAGTTGTCTCTCAGAAGTGGCTTATTATAAAATTCCATTTATATTTGAAGGAAGAAGTAGGATTAGAGCCCAGGATACTCTTAAATCAGGACCTTTTCTCTTTCATTTTATTTCTTTCATTGATCATCCTTTTATTTACCATTAAACAACATTTTTTAAACACCTGTTTGTAAAAAGAATAGAGTCTACAAATATTTTTTGTTATTCTTCTCTTTCAAGTCTCTCACATCTTTATTTTGGTGTCATCAATAGATGTTACTTCACATGTTACTTTTGTTAAGCACTCTGTGGAAATGCATGCTCATCCAGGCCTATCGTCACCAATCAGAAGGAAACTAACATGAATTAACACTCCACATAGTAAACTCCTCTTTTTCTTTCACTCCTTTCTCCACTGATTCTCCCTACCAAACCCTTGCATGTCAACAACCTATTCAAATAACCAATATCCTCTAAAGGGATCTAAATATTCTAACTTTTCAAAGTTCCTTTAAAGAATGAGTGATATGAAACAAACAGGAAATAGGACTGTGATCAGATTACAAAAGTATGAATGGCTCTGTTTATTTTGAATGATTAAAGTTACAACATGTGAAAGAACACTGTAGTAAGTAGCAAAAACAGAGATGTCTTATGCTAGGTCACTTATTTAGCTCATACATTTTTAATCCCCTTCCAAAGATCCGGATTCTCATTGCAGCTTCATAATCTTCTGAAGTCTTATTACTGATTGTCTATGCCATTCTCATTACACCTCTATTGATTATCTACTACCATTTGTCAACTTTACACTCTAAATTTAACGAGTATGTAAGGACCCACTTAAGTGGGGAGATGCTAAATTGTAGACAATTAGGCATCAAAACTCATCTCAAATTTCAGTACCTATGGTATAATAAATGAACTCATAATAAAACCATTATAAATATAATTTTTATAAGGCATTTTTAAATTTAAAACTACTCACCTCTAGACTTTATATTACATGATTGACTTACTTTTAAGGAGAACTAAATAGCAATCTTTGTTCTAGCAATCTTTTGTTTTTGTAGTATTTTAATTATGATTTTTTCCATCTTAGAGTTAATAATACACATTGGATGATGTGAAGTCTTTAAAATATCAGTATGTGAAAAATGTTCTCTACCATTATAATTAATATGCCTGTCATATTCTTAACATTCTGAAATATGTTCAAGGAGTTTGAAATATTAGGAATATAAATAAATAAAAATATTTATTGTTGCATTTCATTAGAGCTCAGGCAATGAATAGAAAAATGGAATCTTACTATATCAGTATATTGAATTTTAAGGTCATTTATTTTACTGAAGCCTGTCCTTTTCTATCTTAAATATCTAATTGGTCAAATAATTACTTATTTCTTAATAATGACCAGGTAGAAATACTGAGAACTACAGAAACTAGTAAGGGATAAGTGTGTGTGCACGTTTATATTTGTTTATGGATCCGTGTGTATTTTGAATAACCTCTTATGTAAACATATGAAACATTTTCTCTAGGAATTCATGGTGCAGATTATGGCATGACCACAGTGGGTGGGGTGTGAGCATGACTTGAGCTACAACCACCAGAAGCTGCCTGCAAAGTAGCTGTTTCTACCTAGAGCTAGGGAGATGGGCAGAAGTTTCAGGACTAGGTCTCTGGAGGGTTGGAAAGTGGCTAGCTCAGAGATTATAACCCATATGCAACAGAAGACATGTATATGGGTATTTACCTCACTGCTGTTTCAATTATTTTGCACTGGAAGCAGCTTAAATGTTCAACAAGATAATGGAGAAATATAGGAAAAAAATGAGTATATTAGAGCTTCATGTATCAAGTTGATAAACATAAAAATATAAAGCTGAAAAATGGAAATCACTGGAGAATGTATAAAGTGTACTTGTCTAATGTAATAAAACACAAATGACACTATATAGTGGTTTATGGAACAAGTAAATAACAAATAGACTGATGGTTAATTCTAGGGAAGATGGTCGTGAATATAATTTTGGAGAATTTCAGAGAGATTTCACCTGTAACTGTGTACTTGTTTCTAAAAACATATAACTAAGTAAAACATAGCAATATATTATGATTTATTGTAGACGGTCAATGCATTAATGCTTATAATAGTATCCTAAATTATTTTTGAATATTTGAGTTATTTCAAAGTTTTTTAAAAGACACACAAAAAATTCAGGCATAGATTATTCTCACTACTTTCCAACAGTTAATAGCTTAGGCAGTCACCTTTGATCTCTGAACCTCATTGTTCTTTCACTGCGATTCTACAGTACGCTTGTGAGGACTTGAGATGATGAAGTAAAGTGCCTCACTTGCAGGCAATAATGGTGACACTCTGATTTCTCATATGAAATTTCTATTTCTAATAAATGGTTCAAAATTTATTTATTTTGGTTTTTATAGATAAGAAAACTGAGGCTCAGATAAATGAAATTTATTCAAGGCCACTCATTGTTGGCAGTACAAAATATGCCAGATTGGATTTTTTTAGCCTGTAATACTGTATTTTCCACAAAAATGAGAGGCTTAGCGAAAGATTACATTAACAAAAATATACAATGTGGAATGCACATTATTTAGGGAGAAGTCATTAGATGACTGTTTGAAAAAGATGGACTCATTTTGTTCTTGTTGTCCCAGCATAATTATTAATAATATTCCCTTTACTCTTAAAAGTGTCACAATTTGAATGATGTTATATGCTTATTCTCACATTCACTGGAGCAATAATAGACTAGCTCTTATTTCATGCAGAACAACATACTTGCTAAATGTTTTTGTAACCTGGTGGCAATATTTTAAGAAGGATCTTAGCAAAAGAGACCATCAAAAAAAAAAAAAAAAAAGAGAGAGAGAGAGAGAGAAGCCCAGGCTGGTGTGGTTCAGTTGGTTGGAGCATCATATTATGCACCAAATGATTGGGGGGTTCAATTCCTGGTCAGGGAACTTATCTGAGGTGCAGATTGGGGCCTGTATGGAAGGCAAAAATTAATGTTTCTCTCTCATGTTGATGTTTTTCTCTCTCCAACCAATAAACATATTTAAAAAAAAAGAAAAAGGAGAATGAGCCCTGGTCAGGTGGCTCAGCTGGTTATAGTATACTCCATACAGCAAACGGTTGCGGGTTTGATTGGCAGTCAGGGAACATACCTAGGCTGCCGGCTTGACCCCTGGTTGGGTTGCATATGGGGAGCAACCCATCAATGTTTCTCTCTCACATTGAGATATCTCTCTCTCTCTCTCCTTTCTTTCTCACTCTCTCTCTCCTTTAAATCAATAAACACATCCTCCTCTGAGGATTAAAATTATAATCAATGAACATATCCTCAGATGAGGATTAAAAGAAAAAGCGGGGGAGGAATTAACTGATAACTGTGTAAAGGCTATTTGAAAGATTCAGACTTCTTTGAATGATGAAAGGTTTTATTTTTGTTTGTTTGTTTGTTTAATGTTTTGTTTTTCCAGATTCTTAAGTTATACAAAAGAAAATTCAAATATTCTATGTGGCTCCACAGAGCAAAGACTAATGCTGCTTATTAGGAAAACACCATTATTTTTCTCAATATAAAGAACTTGCTAGCAATTAGAATAGGCTTTCATTTCTTCTTTCTAGTAAGTCTTTTGGATTTTCCAGGTATAAGATTATAATACATGCAAACAGAGAAAGTTTTATTGCTTCACTTCCTTTCTAATATAAATGCCCTCATTGTTTTCTCTTGACTGCTTTGGCTAAAGTGTTTTCAGACATCCTTGTCTTTTTTTTTTTTTATTATTTTAGGAGACATTCAGTGTTTCACCATTAAATAAAGAAATGTGTTTATTATTAATCAAGAGTGGGTGTGGGATGTGTTGAATGTCTTTTTTTTTTTCATTTTCACCAATAACTTTATTGATTTGGATATGTTGAGTATGTTGGCTGTCTCCTATGTAGTATAATGTTGATTGTCCTCAATTAATGTCTCAATTTGATCACTATCAACTTCAACTGGTCTATCCAATCATGCAGCATTGTCCAGTGCAAAATCTCCAGCAAGAAACTTTGCAAACCACTTTTGACACATTCAGTCAGTCACAGCACCTTCTCCACACACTGCACAAATCTTTTTTTTTTTTTGCATGTGGTAATCATATTATTTTTAACTTTAGAAGTATATTAATAGGATTCTTAATATGCACTGAGCCAAACTTGTAATCCTGGAATAAACCTCACATGATAAGATGTATTATTTTGTGATGTGATGTACTAAGTTCTGTTTGCTCATATTCTATTTAGAATTTTGCATATTTTAATAATTACATAGGCATTTATAATTCATATCTGTCTTTATTTCATTTATATTTAGCAATATTTATCAGATTCGAGTATTGTTGTTATAGTTAGTTAACAACAAAGAACTTTTGGAAAATTTCTTTTTCTTTGGTTGGAAGATTTAGAAGAGCCCTGGAATTACCTGGTCATTAAAGATTTTATATAATCGTACTGTGAAATTCTCTGGGACAGCTATTGCAGTAGATTTTGAAAAATTTGCCATATTTTAATAGAAATTTGTTTGTATTTTCCTTCTACACTTGAGTCAGTTCTGATAAACTGTAATTTTAATTTTTAATTTTTAATTTTTATTGCTGTTCAAGTATGGTTGTCTCCATTTTCACCATCCCCCCATGCCTCCCCTGCCCCACCCATCCCTGCCTTCCACCTTGGAACCTATCACATTTGGCTTTGTCCATGTGTCCATTATACATGTTTCTTGATGGCCCTTCCCCTCTTATCCCCTATTATCCCTCCCCCTCCCCCCCATTACTGTCAGTTTGTTCTTGATTTCAGTGTCTCTGGTTGTATTTTTCTTGCTTGTTTGTTCTGTTGATTAGGTTCCACTTATAGGTGAGATCATATGGTATTTGTCTTTCACCATCTGGCTTGTTTTACTTAGCATAATGCTCTCCAGTTACATCCATGCTGTTGTGAAGGGTAGGAGCTCCTTCTTTCTTTCTGCTGCACAGTATTCCATTGTGTAAATGTACCATAGGTTTTTGATTCACTTATTTACTGATGGGCATTTAGGTTGCTTCTAGCACTTGGCTATTGTAAATTGTGCTGCTCTGAATATTGGGATGCACAGGTTCTTTTGAATTTGTGTTTCAGGATCCTTAGGGTATAATCTCAACACTAGTATTGCTGGGTCAAAAGGCAGTTCTATTTTTTAGTTTTTATAATAGCCATTTCTTAAAGATTTCCAAGTACATTTGAATAAATGAATGCAATATAAGCTTTTAAATCTCTTGCTTCAATGGATATTTTTCTTGTCAGTTTTTTAACAGTTAAATCTTTTCAATTTATTTTTAATTAGGTTATCTACCTATTTGTTTTGTTTTATGACATTTTCAAGGATATTTTGCTTTCTAACTTTTCTGTTTTGTTTCTTTGTTCTTTTGTTTCTTTGTTCATATTCAAAAAAGCTTAACTGGTTATTTAGTTCACATTTTTTTCTTCTTAACTTCTCTTTATGTAAGTATTTAAAATTATGACTCTTGTTATCACCAGTTTAATTTCATTTTATAGATTGAAGTTTACTTGTCATCTTTTTCATTTTCTATAAAGGCTTCAAAATATTTTTTTTTAAACTCCATGACTCAAACTAACACACACATATACATACACACACACATATATATATATATATATATACATATAAATTTCTAGGTTATATGATTTCTTTGGCTATTGTTTGTTTCTGTTTTAGGATTAGATTTACATGATTTATAATTTATTGTACTTATTGAAGAATTTTTCAGCTTTTAAAATACTGAGTGTGGGCTCAAAAGTGTACACTTTACCATAAAAAGGTATAATATCTATTCTGTTGTAACTTTAGGCCTTCTGTATCTTTTAGTAGACATATGAGTGTTTGAGAGTAGCATGTTAATTCCAATTATTAGTGCTATTCTGTATGTTTTTTCATGCAGCTCTTAATTTCTACTTTACAAAGTTGTGCTTTGATTCACAGATATTAATCAATTATATGTCTTTATTGTGCATTGTGTCTCTAGCATCTTATATTTTTGATTATATGTCTTCGACCAGTTTTTACATAACAAAGTTACCACACTGCTGCCTCCAAAAATTCTCTAAGTCACCTTTATTGAGGCATAACTTACTTAAAATAAATGCATTTTTAAAAATATTTTGACATTTTTGAATATTTATTATGTACTTACAAAGTACCATTATAAGCAAGATATAAAACTTTTCTCTCATTTCTCCCCCCAAAATTCTTTGTTTCCCTTGTATTGAGCCATAGCCAGCCACCAATCTTTTTCTGTTTAGCTTTGCCATTTCCAGAATTTAATGTAAATGGAATAATATGCTATATAGTTCTTTGAGTCTGCTTTTTTCACTGAAAACAATATTTTGATATATAGTTAATATTTTGTACATCTCAGTAGGATATTTGGTTCTTCTGCTAAATAATATTGCTAAATAACATTTTATTGTATGAAAGTTGACTAATTTTTACCTGTTTAGCTGTTCATGGGCATTCAGGTTATTTCCAAGGTTTAATTATGCATAAAATTGAAATGAATATATATGTCTTTATGAGCATTTTTATTTTTTTGGTTAAAAATTATGTAAAATTTCTAATTTATATAGCAAACGCATATTTAACTTTATAAAAAACTGTCAAACTTTTTCCCAAAGTGGTTGGAACAGTTTATATTTCTCCCAATGTAAGAAAATTACCATGGCTTCATGTCCATATCAATACTTATTTTGCAAGGCCTTTAAATTTCAACCATTTTAATAGATGTGTAACAGTATCATACTGTGCTTTTAGTGTTTATTTTCCCAATGACCAATGGTGGTGATCAGCTTTTTATGTGTTTGTTGACCATCAATAAATCTTATTTTTTCTAAAGATTTCATTTATTTACTTTTACAGAGAGAGAAGGGGAGGGAGAAATAGAAGGAGAGAAATACCAATATGCAAGAGAAACATCTACTGGTTGCCTCTTTCATGCCCCCAACCAGAAACCTGACTACAACCCAGGCATATGCCCTGACTGGGAATAGAATCGGAGATCTTTTGGTTTGTAGGATGACACCTACCCACTGAGCCACACCAGTCAGGGCAATATATCTTCTTTAATGAAATAGTTGTCGAAGTCTTTCCCCATGGTTGTATTGGATTGCTTCTTTTCTTAAGGCTACTTTATTCATATTCTAGATTAAATCTTTTTACATGTATATGTTAATTTTTAATTAAATTTATTGGAGTGGCATTGTTTAATAGGGTAATATAGGTTTCAAGTATATATTTCTGTAATATATGATCTGTATATTGCACTGTGCCCACTACCTAAAGTCAAACCATCTCTTGTGAACACATATTATGTCCCTTCTACCCCCCACTACCCTCAACACCCTTACCTCTGGTAACCACCACACTGTTGTCTGTGTCAAGTTTCAGTTTTATATTCTACATATCAATGAAGTTATATGGTATTTGTCTTTCTCTGACTGGCTTGTTTCATGTAGCATGATGTTCTCCAGGTCCATCCATGCTGATGGTAACTCTATTCTTAATTTTTTGAGGAACTGCCAGACTGTTTTCCACCAAGATTATACCAGTCTCCATTCCCACCAACAGTGAATGAGAGTTCCCTTCTTCTCCACAACCTTTCCATTATTTGTTATTACTTGTTTTGTTGATAATAGTCATTCTAACAGGTGTAAGGTGGTATCTCCTTATACTTTTGATTTCCATTTCTCTAATAGCTAGTGTAGTTGAACACCTTTTTATATATCTATTGATCATTTACTTGACTTCTCGGAATTACCTTTTTCCCCATATACGAAAACTAATTCAAAATGGACCAAAGACCTAAATATAAATATCTGAAGCAATAAATTACATAGATGAAAACATATACACTAAACTTATGGGCCTTTGTTGTAGAGAACATTTTATAAATTTGATCCCAATGACAAGAGAAGTAAAAGCAAAAATAAATGAATGGGACTATATCAAATTAAAAAGCCTTAGTACAGCAAAAGAAACCATTAACAAAACAAAGCCCCAGCTGGTGTAACTTAGTGGATTGAGTGCGGGTCTGTGAACCAAAGAGTCACGAGTTGGATTTCCAGTCAGATCACATGCCTGGGTTGCAGGGCAGATTGGCGGAAGGCGGTGCACAAGCGGCAACAACACATTGATGTTTCTGTTTCTCTCCCTCTTTCTTTCTTTCTCTTTCCCTTCCCTTTTCTATAAAACTAAATAATAAAAATCTTTTAAAAAAGAAACCATTACCAAAACAAAAAGACAACCAACCAAATGGGAAATGATATTTGCAAACAAAAGCTCTAACAACAGGTTAATATCCAAAATATATAAGGAACCTATACAACTGAACAGTAAACAAACAAATAATCCAATTAAAAAACAAATAGAGGATCTTTTTACATATATTATGAATATTTTCTCACCTTCTCTGAATAGCCTTTTCATTCTTATCACAGTATGTTATGAAGAGCAATAGTTTCAGATTTAGGCGAAGACTCTCTATATGGTACCCTTTGCTTCTGGGCATAAATTCTACTCAGTGTTTCTTATGAAAATTACAAACTTGCCACACTTTCCTTTATTAAATGCAAGTCCTAATGACTCTCTGTTCCACTGCTGTTTCTTGAGCCTACTCTTTTGCTTTGGGGTTTTCGTGTTTCCAGTTACAAGTGAATTTATTATCACAGTGAACTTTTTCCTAATTATACTATAGGTATAAGTTGTGATTGATTTAAATTTTGACTTGCTCTTATCGTGTAAACACACACACATAGTAGTAAAGAAAAAGAAAATGGAATTCAGGTTGCCTCCATTATTAAACATTAAAAAATTTAATTACAAATAAAAATTCATTAGCACATTGATGTTCACAATGAAATTATCTCATTTGTTTTTATCACTATTTCTATATAGTAGATAAAGAAGATTTGATTTTAGCTTCAAGTTATAGATGAAGAAATAAAGATTCTGCAGTTTTATTTAACTTGCTTATTGTCATAAAGTGAAATGTAGAGCAGAGACTTAATCATGTATTCTTCCCATTTCACTGTGTTGATCCTTGATAGCTATTTTTCCTTCAGAAAGTTCTAACCTATGTTAATTGAACTCAGAGAAATAATATTGTTAAAAGTGCAGAGATTTTCTACAGTAGAGCCTGGCTCAGAATTACCAGACAGAAACGAACGTGCATGTGTGTCTGCACACACTTGCTCAGGTGAGAGGCAGGGAAGGAGGGAGGCAAGATGAGCAGGGAGAGGAGGAGGAGGAAGACAGAGGGTGGGAGAAACAGAAAGAGAGAGAGAGAGAGAGGGAGAGAGAGATAATTTTGGGGGGATTAAGAGGTTGAGAAAGAGTTTTGATTATTAAATTGTATTTCAAATACTCAATAATGTTTTATAATTCATTAAATTTATTCTAACCTTTAGTTATAAGCAAAAAAATCCTCCACAATACCTTTAGCAACAGAAATATAAATTATCAATGCACATGTAATGGTAACTTTTAAAATTAAGGAGTCATTATCCAAAATGCAACTGCTAATGGATTTATATTATTTTTATTTTCTGAAATTCACTCAAAGAAAAAAAATAAATTTAATAGATATTTTTAATATTATAGATCCATTTATTACTCCAGATGTATTTACATGAACTATAAGAATTAATGACAAAAAAATCAAGGTAAGAATCATAGCAAATAAATTTCTTTTCTATGAAAAGGTTGGTGTGTGGCAGTCCATCACACCTATTGGTGTGTGGTCATCCATCATAGAGGTATGCTTACATGAATGGACACTTAAATTTAGATGTTGATTTACAATTACAATTCCTAACTAAGTGGATTTTACCTTATTGAACTATGATATAGAGATAAACATAGATGTGACAAGTTTATCTATGATTTTACCCATAATTATTTTAATCAGCTGGGTATTCCTGATAACGGTTTCAGTGGCTATCAAATTTGGTTGTATGTTATTATTCCTTGGGGAATCATTTAAAAGTAGCAGAGCCAGGACTTCATGCCTTGGAATTCTGGGGTTTGTCTGGGATGTGGCCCATATTTTAATAAACTCTTTGGATATATCTAATGTATAGCCAGGATTAAGACCATCATACCTTTTATGAAGAGTATTCATGCAAAAGAGAAAAGCAAAATCATTTTTATGAGCTGTCATATCCACCCACAAATTTAGTTTATATTTTTTATTCCTGCTTAATTTTAATAGTGCTTCAGTAGGAAAACAGGTTTTTTTTTAAATGATAATTTTCATTATCTTTTTTTAAGATTTATTTATTTATTTTTTTAGAGAGGGAAGGGAGGGAGAAAGTGAGAGAGAGAAACATCAATGTGCCGTTGCTGGGGGTCATAGCCTGCAACCCAGGTATGTACTCTGACTGGGAATTGAACCTGCGACACTTTGGTACGCAGCCCATGCTCAATCCACCGAGCTACACCAGCCAGGGTGGAAAACAGGGGTTTTTTTTGTGTGTTTTTTTTTAAAGATTTTATTTATTTATTTTTAGAGAAGGAAGGGAGGGAGAAAGAGAGAGAGAGAGAGAGAGAGAGAGAGAGAGAAACATCAATGTGCGGTCACCGGGGGCTATGGCCTGCAACCCAGGCATGTGGCCTGACTGGGAATCGAACCTGCGACACCTTGGTTCACAGCCCATGCTCAGTCCACTGAGCCACGCCAGCCAGGGTGGAAAATGGGTTTTTAATACATGATTTTGTGATGGAATAAAGGAAATTATGTTTATTTCTACTTAATTCAAAAATAGGAGGGGAAGATGCAAAAATAGGAGGGAAAAGAGAGAAAGCTATTTTCAAAATGTAAAGGAATACAACAAATAATAAAATTATACAAATCCAAATGTGTTCATAATCACTGTATACATTTTCCTTAAGTGATTCAAACTCCCTTCAAAGGAGTTTGATTCACAAAATTAAATATGTTCATCTATCGAAAAACTATAAAGACCAAATAATAGAATCAAAAAACAACTTCAAGTATTTGGACTTTCAAGATATAATTATTTCATACATTTATCTTATGTAATCATTATACAGTAAAGAGGCTAAAACCACATTCATTCCTAGAAAGAAAGCAAATACAACACAAACATTTAATTTAGACTTGACAGTGAATCTGAAAACCACAAATCAAAATAAGGGAAAACGTTTTGGAAACAAGTCTATAATTGAGAAATCTTTTCCATTTGCAATCTATTTTCTTCACTGGAAGTATCCAAATGTAATTGTTTTTTAATGCTACATAAACCTATCTGCATAGGGCAGGATTATTGATACAAACTTTATGACTATTGCTGTAAAAATATTGTCTTTCTTCACATGTACACTTTTAGAAACTTTATATTCTTGTGTTTTTATTATGTGTTTGAACACCTTAAATAAAAATGTGTGATACTTAATGAGGTATATAAAGTTTTCCCTTAGATTTTATCTATACACTAAAAATACTGTTCCTCTTCCCATCCACCTGACAGGATTTCCAAATCAATATTACTCAGCTTGTTGCCATATTCATGCTCCACAGTAGCTGGTTCTCTCTTCTTAAACAGAGGCCCTTTCTCAGGTTGGTATAAGGAGAAGGGATGTTAGCCATTGTGCTTTGATTGTTTTCTGTCACATAACATGCCAATTTAAAGAATCATGGAAAAATTACAAACAAAATTTTCATATTTAGGTCCTGTTTATTTAAATTATTTTTTCAAACTAATCACACGAAGTAGCAGATTCTCTCTGTGTTATATACTGAGCAGATGTCCTGTAGAGAAAAAAAATCATTTTGTCTTCCAGTTTTTTATAGTTAAAATGAGACTGCATCATGAGAATAGCTAAAATCAGATTACCAATTGCTGGAATTGAATGCACATTAGAAACATGGAATTCTTTGCTGATAAAGGGTTTGGTAGAGGAGGAAAAAATCCATTTTAGCTTAAGCTAAAACAAAACAGATCAAATGATTAAAATCATAGCATTTTTCCCACTAGGATCCCTGTGGATTTTCTCTGTGATTGGTGTCAGGTGGGTAGGAAGTGTGTACACAGAACTGAAACAGGACAAGCTGTGGCGACCGGGTCAGGCTGCATCTCACAGGTTATTTTCTGGTCTGCCATTTGAGTTGACCTGGCCAAATATAGTTTTCTTAGACTTTATCTCCAGAGAATTAAAGAAAGGTGACCTCATTTAGAGGAAAATTCTGGCTACAAAGTGAATTTACCCTTCATAGCAGCCTGCTTGCAAACTATATACACCCTATATGGAAAGAGCTTTCCGAGGGCATTTCAGTCTGGACATGGCATTCTAGTATTTGAATGCTTGGAAACTTTTTGACAACAGAAGTTTGGAAAATAAAAAAAAAAACAGCAAATATTTTTTTCCTAAAAGATGATTGAGAGAAAGGCTAAAATTCCCATTTCTATAAAGAAATAGTCTTAGCAGTTTTATTTTTAACTGGTTTTAAAATCCTCTTTGTGTGTTTTAGGTAAAAAGTTGAGACAGATACATTCATTTAGTATTTTTATTTCTCAGAAAACTTTTTTAAAAAATACATATTCACTTCTTTTTTTTTAAAGATTTTATTTATTTATTTTTAGAGAGGGGAAGGGAGGGAGAAAGAGAGAGAGAGAGACATCAATGTGTGGTTGCCTCTCACGTGGCAGGCCCCCCACTGGGGACATGGCCTGCAACCCAGGCATGTGCCTTGACTGGGAATTGAACCTGTGATGCTTTGGTTCGCAGCCCGCACTCAATCCACTGAGCTACGCCAGCCAGGGCTATTTCTCAGAAAACTTTTTAATACACAAATAGTATTAGAAATGGTATACTTTGAAAACATCATGGAAGTATTTTTTTCCTGAATTCAGTTTTGTGAACAAGAACAGAGTCCTCATGTGTAAACTAGGAATAATAGTACCTACTCACTGAATGGTTATGAGCATTAACTGAGCTATTTCATACTTAGAACAATACCTGACATCAGGTAAGGATGCAGGGAATATTGCACTTATTAATATTTTACAGTCGTTTGAAATAACAAACTTAATAGATGAGAATGGGATAAAGAATTATATTCATTTTGGAAAATGAGTTACTACTCTGAGAGAGACAATTTTTAATTTAATATAAGAGAAGTTGTGCCCAAAGCACTAACAATGATGGAGTCACAGATAGAGGATTGGCCCCACACTAGAGTCAAATTTCTTTCCACTTAAGAATTTTGCTTGAGCCCACTTTTCTCTTTTCCTATCAGGATTTTTGCTTAGAAAGGTTGAAAGAAAATTTAAGATAAAGTTAAATGAATGTTCTGTTGATTAGACTTCAAGTGATGATGCCTTTCCTATTGGAATAAGTACTTTTATAATTAGATAACAAAAAAATTTAAGTTTTAAGGTAAGTAACTTTTTTTGTAAATGATGGAACTGAAAAGGCCATCTTCTTGGAGAAGCCTGAAAGCAGGTGATTCAAGGATGGTTTAAGAGACTGTGAGTGGAGAGCCAGTGAGTTCTCCTAAGGACAGCTGGTGACAGCACCACAAATGTGTCCTGGGGCTGGGTTTGTTCCTGTAAGATTTTAAATAAAATATATTCTTGCAGAAAAATAACATTGTTTCAAACCCTTAAACTAGATGACACAATATGTTTTTTTTCCTCATGTTTTTCTGTTTTATAGTCTGTCTGGAGATAATACTTTGACATAGGAGATAATAGTTTGACATAAGAGGTATATAAATTTTAAGACCCCTTCAATCCTTTATTTTAAGGGGAAAATGGGGAAGTGGGATAAAATTTAGGGGGTCTGGATTGTCCTGGATAATTTTTTAAATGTGGTCTATGAGCTCATTTCTCATACTTTCTTAGAATAAAAAGAGTATCATGGCTTTATTGGATGGAGATCTAGTCTTAAGAAATTATGATTATTCCCATTTATGCTACCACTGTGGTTGGTCACAAGAGTTAGCTTTTTCACCTTTCTCAGTTTAAAAGTACAAGTAATGCCATTTTCAAGAGTTCTTTACTGGAATATTTTCCTTATACGGTAATAGCTGATACTTTCACACAGGGTGCCTTCCCTGTATGCTCTCTGCGGTTGGTTTACATGATACAGCTCATTAGAGGGAACTATGTTTCTCTCTTGACCTACTTATAAAATTCCCTGGTGGGATTTGATTAAAATTTCATTTCATGCTTGACAGTGATGGTTAACTTCCTAAATATACCACCTGATGTACTTGTAATACCTATAGCTTTAGAGGCATTCATACAGTGACTGTTAGGAAATTATCTAGCTGTAAAGGATGTGTGTTAATTGGATTAAACCAAATAACTATGGCTTATTAATTTATGATAAAATTCATTTTCAAAGTCCAAATATTTGCTACAGTTGATGAGTAACTCCTCAATGTTTGCCTGTTTATGTAAGGTTATTAGTTGAAAATAACGGAAACCAATTCTGGTTTTCATAACAAGTAAAAGACTTTGAATGGAAGAGAACTGAGTAGGTTATGGGGTTTTCCTGAATGCTGGAGAATGAGGTTTGGGGGTTCCTAAGGGAGGAAAGGCATAGCCAAAATCCTGCCAGAAGAATGACCTGCCTAGGATGCCACCATTGGACTCTGACTACTAGGTCACTGAAGCCAGTAATCCCTGCACACCCACTGAGTGGCTACACACCTTGGTTTCACTATCACCCATAAAAAAATCATCTCTATCTGACCCTCTGCACCTTTATTTCACTCTCTGAAGATTCAACTCTGATTTAGTCACTTGCCCACTTATTTAGGCAACTATTTAATACAATGTCCTATGTCTTTTAACCTCCGATACACCCTGGTTTCAATGGCTTCCACTCTCAGCTGAAAGCACAGTCCTGAATCTCACCAGTGTTAAAACAAACAAATAAAAAAGGCAGTAGCAGTGAAAGCAACCAGAAGAGAACTTGGACGTGCTTATATCACTAAATCTAAAACCATATATTCTGTCTTCTTTGTATTTTGATGGATAGATTATTTATGGCAAACCCTTGCAAATGAGCATTAGATCCCAGGATCTTACCCCAGACTTTGATTTTTGATTCTGAAATTATAATTATTCCTTATCTTTTCCTCCTTATTTTTCTAAGTTGTATATTGCCCATCATTGTATACATATCTTCTAGTATGTATGAGAAATATTCAAGTAGAAAAATAATAATCTGTTTATACATCCAATTGTAGTACCTGCCATTTCATTTCTCCTCCCAACACTGTGCTTTGTCTTTTTTTACAAAACTCTGTACAAACCTGTCAGTGCATGCTTTATCCACTTTATCTCCCATCTTTTATTTTTATAAAGTTTAAAAATGTTTTTCAATTATAGTTAATATACAGTAATATGATAATTTCAGGTCCAATGAGGTTTTTCTCTCTATCACTTCATGAAAGTTTATGTTTTATTTCCTAATTTCCTATATATTATCTAATCCAATCATTGTTAATCTGTCCTATCTTACTCAAATCATCCACAATATTTGATGATATTTTTTGTCATTTACTGACTCATTTTGCTGACTAATTTTTTTCATTTAGCTTTAATTTATCTCTTCCTTACTGGACACTCTTTTTCTTTCCATTTTTCTTATCTTGCCAACCTCTAGTATGGTAATGCTCCAACACTAAGTCCTATTCTGTCTTCTCTATCCATTTTCACTTCATTTGGGATCATATTCAATTTCAAAGATATACATACTATAACTATGTTGATGACTTTCATCTACTAATTTCTACCCATACATTCTTGTTATTTCCACACTTTTTGTTTTAATAGTATCTACACTGTTCTACTACTGGCTCAAGTATAAATCTTTTCAGTTTTTATTGACTTCCATTTTTCATTTATGCTCCATACTCACACTATCAAGGAAAGATATTTTAACTACCTTAAAATATATTTAGTATCTTACCATTTCTAACCACCTCCATGACTGTTACCTCTGACCAAGCTACTTTTATTTCTAGGAGTTCCAATAGCCCTCTAAAATTACCCCTGTGTTTCTGTCCTTGCCCCAACACATATTTCACACATAAATATGAGAGATCTTTGACACTATAAATCAGATGATGCTACTCCTCAGTTAAAAATCTTTCAAAGGCTTCTTATATCACTTACAAAGATCCCCACTAGACACACGCCATGCTAAGAGGTCTGGTCCCCTGCTAGTGCTCTGATGTTTTATTCTACCATTTTACACTCCACTGCTTTCTGCATTCTAGCCTCACTGGACTCCTTGCTATCATCTCAAAAATATATCAATCCTGCTTTTGCAATAGTAATTGTGTGGCTGTTACCTCTTCTAGAATTGCCTCTGGTTTCTCATATCCCTGTCCCACCCTATTCATAATATCTGAATGATTTTCTCCTTTCCTTCATGTTTTGTTCCAAAGGTCATCTTATCAGATGAGCTTCCCTTGATGAATCTTTCAAAAATGTAACATGCCTCAACTCGATCACTCTTTGTCCTCTTACCTTGCTCTGTTATTGTGAGAGAGCACTTCCCAACATATAAAGAAAAAAAGGAAAAATCTCCATGACAGCAGGGTCTTTGTGTCTTTTTCTCTGCAGCTACATATTCTTTACTAGTCAGCACCAAGAATAGTGTATAGATAAATGTTTATTAAGTGAATGGTGTTGGGCATTCAAACCAATACATGCCAAGTATATCTAATGTAGAATTAAATTTTTTCATACCAATTGTTTGCAACTAAACAAATTCTGAAAGAAGCTGGGAACTCAACACCATATTCATGTAATCAAGAATGTAGATACTTAACTTGAACATCAAACAAGCTGTGTAACATGTTTTTAAACTGCACATTCTCAGGACTAAAGGTTCTTTGCATATTATGTTGAAAACCTAGTTATCTACTTTAATCTTACGCTGTGAGCAGTTATAAAATCAAGAGAGCAGTTGCATTTATGCCACAGAAGCGATGTCTCATCAAAATGTGACATGCTTCAACGATTACTCCCCAAAATAAATATGCTTATGAGCCATATTTTATTTTTAGTAACCCTGAAGCATTTTTTTTAAAAAGTAAAGTTATAAATTTTAAAATGAGGCAACTTAAAGTGTTATTAAGACAGAGAACATTAAAAGTGCAATCAATCACAAATACTGAAACCACACAATACGGGCAGCACTTTGTTACAGAGTTTAAATGCTACTGGAGGGTCACTGGATTAAATAAACATCTTTGTACACCTAGTAGTTTAGTTACTGTGCTAAATACTGAAAGGGACTTGTAATTAACATAACAATTCAGTAGGCATTCCTAGGAAGCTTCAAGGATTTGGGCACATGCTAAATGCTGAGGAGATTAAAAACAAAACATATTTGTTGACCTTATGAAACATACATAGAATAAAAGAAATACTTATTCTTAAATGGTATTTTACATATATAGATGTATACATATGTGAGCATGTGTGTGTGTATAAATATGTATATATATATATATATCAGATTGTGATGAGAGCAACAATAGTTAAAAAACTAAGGGGCTGAAAGTAGAATGAGACAAAGCTACCCATATGACCCAGGAAGGTTTCATGG
Source organism: Phyllostomus discolor (assembly GCF_004126475.2). Taxonomy (NCBI): domain Eukaryota; kingdom Metazoa; phylum Chordata; class Mammalia; order Chiroptera; family Phyllostomidae; genus Phyllostomus; species Phyllostomus discolor. Next base: position 93,705,932 of record NC_040908.2, on the reverse strand, counting down.
AAAAAGCATCATATTTATATCTTTTTTAAAAAGAGTATGTTGGAATTTGTGAGGTTGAGATAGAGAAGGTGGGAATACAATAGGAAAAAAGAAGAAAGGTAAACTTCTGAATATATCTTTTAAGAGCATTAAAAGTTAGAGAAGTGAGTGCATAAAAACATGCTATGATGAAAGAAGCCTTTGTCAGTAATACTCAGTTTATTTACTTTAATTAAATATACATATGCTTATATTTATTTGTTATATATGCACATAATTGTATACTATTCTGAGTTTACTTGTCAAGAAGACACAACAAAGATTTTATTAATTCTTTTAATATTTAGCTAGTATTAGATACTAATTAATTAACTTCTAATAATTACTAATATAGCATTAGTAGTCAGTGAAACATATTGAAATACACCTGAAGATTTTATTGTGTTGGTAGTAAAGAAGGAAGTGATTTTTCTGGTCAACCACATCAAAATTACAACTACACTACAGAAAAACCATCATTCAGAATGGCCTGAACTCTACCTGAACAGAAGTCTTATAACTAAGGATATAAGGAAGAAGTCACATCAAGACCGGTAGGAGAGGCAAACACTCAAAACCAGTTGGTCCCAAACCCACACATGACAGTTAAAAATCAAGAGGGATATCTAGGCTGCAGAAGTCCTCCCTAAGGAGCAAAGGGTCCCAGCCCCACAACAGGCCCCTAGCCCAGGGTTCTCATACTGAGAGGAGAACTCCCCATAACATCTGGCTGATAAAACCAGTAGGAACTGTGGCTGAGTGAGATGGAGTGCTCCTTTAGTCCCAGAGGTTCCTCTTAAAGGGCCTGAATAGACTTTCTTGGACTTACTTCCTTTGAGCTCCAATGGTGGGGCTATAGCTCAAAAAGTTGCCATACAGGGAGGAACTCAACTATCTGACTTTAAAAACAAGGGGTGGAGGGGCAGCTTTCTCCCAGATAGAAGTGCTGGCAGAGGCCACTGTTCCTTTTCTGAGCTTTCTCCCCAGAGAGCTGCCAGTCATTCTCTGTATCTGAGACTCCATCAACCTGACAACACCTTTCACCTGTCCCTGGGGATTCCTTAAGACCCCAATCCACCCAACTTCCAGGCCCACCGGAGCTATTTCCAGTGGCTTTTCTACAAAATGGTCTATCATGGATCATGCTAAAGACTTTTCTAAAATCAAAGGTTCACAACCCCCAGACAAGCAGCATCTTGCATTTGTGTACCCAGGTCCAACACTAGTGGAAACTAGCTTTGGTTCACAATTTGGCTTTGTTGGGGCACTTCTAAGCCCAGCACAAGTAGCAGCCATGTGCAGATCACCTTTAGCTCATGCCAGGTGGCCCTGGGCAGGGCACAAGTGGTAGTTTATGTTGGCCTGAACTTCCTGGGAGGCTACAGAGCCAGAGCACCTGGTGGACAGTCTCAGACTGTGTGGAAGCACCATCCAACCACCTCCACAACCAGCACATTCATAAGGCACCAGAGGTTTGCAAAAATGAGTCCTATTGCATGGGGTCTCCCATATATAGCAGATTCTCTCTTGTGGTTACTGCTGGTTCTTGCAGCCCATCAGCCTGGGGGAATATCCTTCCCATTGCCAGCAGCAAAGGCAGATCCTCTAAGGTGGTCCAAGCCAATCCTTGAAGTCTATCAGCCTGGGGTAAATCTCTCTCATTGATTCAATCAAGGCTCAACTACCACATTAGGGTACACAAAGTAGACTGTAGGTGGGGTGGCCTGGAGCACACAGCTCCAGTGACCAGTGAGGCTCCCCCACTGGGCCCTACAGGAGATATACTAAATTAGGTCACTCTACCAAGATCAGGAGATGTACCAGCTCTCCTTAACATATAGAAACAAACACAAGGAGGCTGCCAAAATGAGGAGTCAAGGAAACAGGTCCCAAATGAAAGAGCAGACAAAACTTTAGAAAAAAAGCTAAGCAAAATTGTGACATGCAATATACTAGATACAGAGTTTAAAATACCGATTATAAAGATACTTAAATAACTGAGAGGAAGAGTAAAGGAGCTTAGTGAGAACTCCAACAAAGAGATGGGAAACAAAAAATGGTGATAAAAAGCATAAAAAGTTACCACGCAGAAATGAAGAATACAGTAACTAAAATTAAAAAAATATAGGTAATCAACAGTGGAGTAGATGAGGCAGAGGATCCAGCCAGCAATTTGGAAGATGAGGAAACAGAAAGCATACAATCAGAAGGGTGAGCAAAATAAAACAAAACAAGAAAAGAATCCCCTCAAAATTAGGTTAGTTTAAAAAAGTCTCTGTTACAACTTCAATCATACCAACATTTATATCATGGGGATGCTGGAAGGAGAAGAAAGAGAGCAAGGAATTTAAATCCTATTTGAAAAAAATGATGACAGCAAGGATGGAACTGGATAGCATTATGTTAAATGAAATAAGCGAGATGATAAAAAACAAATACTGTATGATCTTACCTGTAAGTGAAACCTAATCAACAAAACAAATAAGCAAGCAAAATATAACCAGAGACTTTGAAATAAAGAATAAACTGACAGTAACCAGAGGGACTGGGTGAGAGGGATAATGGGGGAAAATAGGGAAAGGGCCATCAAGGAACATGTGTAAAGGACACCTGGACATAACCAAAGGGGGTATGCTCAAGGATGAGAGGTGGGGTTGCTTGGGGCAGGGGGCTGTGGTGGCATAAAAATGGAGACGACTATACTTGAACAACAATGAAAAATTTTTAAAAAAATGATGACTGAAAACTCACCTAAAGTGGTAAAGGAAATGGACATACAAGTTCAGGAAGAATGGAGACCCTCAAACAAGATGAAAACAAAGAGGCCCATCCCAAGACACATCATAATTAAAATGCCAAAGGTTGAAGACAAAGAGAGAATCTTAAAAGCAATAGAAGAAAAGCAGTTAGTTACCTTCAAGAGAGGTCTCATATGACTGTCAGCTGGTTTCTCAACAGAAACTTCATAAGCCAGAAGGGATTGGCATGAAATATTCAAAGCATTGGAAAGCAAGGACCTACAACCAAGATTATGCCCCCCAGAAAAGCTATCATTTAGAATTGAATGCCAGATAAAGAGCCTCCCAGAGGAGTAAAAGGTAAAGAAGTTTATCACCTCCAAATGAGTACTAAATGAAATTTTAGTGTGTCTTCTTTAAAAAGAATAACAAATATATAAACATGAATAATATGATGGTAATAAATGCATATGTATTATCCACATTTTCATTGCAGCATTATTTACAATAACCAATAGATGGAAACAACCTAAGTGTCCAGCAATAGATGAATGAAGAAGTGGTGTATTATGCAATGGAGCATGATTCAGCCATGAAAAAGAATGAAATCTTGCAATCTGCAACAATAAGTATGGATCTTGAGGGTATTGTGCTTATTGAAGCACATAAGACGAAGAAAGACAAATATCAGATTATTTTACTTATTGTGGAACTTAAAAATAAATAAATGAACAACCAGAACAGCAACACTCATATACAAAGAACATTTTGATGGTTGCCAGATGGGAGTGGGGCTGGAGATTGGGTGAAAATGACAAAGTGATTAAGAAATACATATTGGTAGTTACAGAATAGTAGGCATAGGGAATATAGTCAAGTGTATTGTAATAACTATGAGTGATGTGATAAGGGTTCTAGATTTTTCAGGATTACCACTGAATTTAATATAATATTGTATATCATCTATAATTGAAAAAATTAAAAAATATTAAAAAGAAAAACTAAATACAGACATAAATTATGTGTTAAAAACTTAAAAAAGAAGGAAATACACTCATTTTCTCTCAAGGTTATTAGTACACTTTTAAAATGTCAATGAAAACTCTTTTGCCTTTCAAGGGAAAATACATGTCTTATATTACTTTTTATGTTTTATTCAATAACAATTGGTTGAGTTACTCTTAGTGTAGGACATCATATATTTTAAAATAAGTGTTATGCCTAAACATTGATTTTCAGAAATGATGCTTGAATAAATTAAGAAATTAATTGATAATCATGACCAATGACAAGTTTAAAAATTGCATATAAAACAATGGCATGGCATATTTTACCCATTCTACTTGACAAAAAAGTCACATCCAAATATGGTAAATTTCTATGGAAATGGACTTCCTCACTAATAACCTATGTGAGTGTAAAATCCTGCAGAAATTTTGTAAAGTGATTTAAGAATATCTACTCAAATTTCTGATGTATATAACCTTTGACATATTTGAAGTATATACCCTAAGATAAGAGATGTTTGTTATGAAGTATCTATGAGATATTGTACAGTTATAAAATAATGTATTTAATTCCGAATTAAGAATCTATATTTTAAATTTCTGTTTTTTTCCTACAAATAAAACAATTTAAACAATTTAAAGACTACACCTGATGCTCCATCATTTTATTTCCTTCTATTGGTTTTTAACTTGCTTCAATTAGAAGTATTTTCTAAAGAAACAACAGGTTCAAAGTGACTTAAACATTCAAAATGAATTTATATATACTTCCAAATATGTTCAAAATATATTTATATATACATACTTCACATATGTTCACAAAGTAAAGGGACAGTAATCATAATAATATGTCTTGGGTCTTTGACAAATTTAAAACAAAAACCTCTGGCACTAATCAAAAACTCCTATTCAAAACTCTTGGTTCATTTTCTCTCAACTCATTTCCTGCTGAATCAAGCTCTTTTCCTTGCCAACTGAGTTCTTGATTCAATGCCATCTTTTGTTTTTGAGGGACCTGTTTTCTTTGTTAGATTGATTAGGTAGCCCTCATGACTCACCCAAGCTGAGTACTGATAAGTAATAGATTTTAACTTAGTAAAGCTAATGACAGGAATCCTAATTATGATGGCAAACTCTTCATTAGAACAAATGACAAAACAACAAGCTACTCTTGTTTAATTAGTTTTTACTTAATGACCTTAAAGGTAAATATGTTAAAATTCAAGACAGTGGAAGAGCAAGCCATCTGTTGCCATTTACTATCCTGTTAATAGCTGTGACTAATATTTATAAGTTTTGGATGCTGCCAAAATTATAGAGTATCAAAGAGGATTTCTAGGTATGAGCATATCTGTATTTCTCTTAAATATGTGATCTCTCATGCTAAGAAAAAAATCCTTAAGTACTTCATTCTCTAATATCATTTTGAATTCCTTGCATCTCATCCCTAGTTATTCCCTCTTTTAAATTTTTTTTATGTTAAAATACTACTCATACTAATGATAGTACTATTATTGAATTATATTTTTTAATTGTAGTACATGATGAAATTTTTAAATCCCATGAATAACTTTGAAAATATTTGTGGTACATGATAAAACAATGAGGTTTTTCATTTTGATTGAACACTTAAGTGACTTCTCTGAAGTACGGAAATCAACTAGCTGCCTTTCAGAATGTTCTCGGCTATAAAGCTATCCTCCTTGTGGAACTAGGACTCATGACATTTTTAAGCTTTCCCCAGGATTGCATTATCTATTATCCTTTGTCACAGTTAGTGATGTCCATGAGGAAAGAATCATGGTGCAGGCAAGGAGGTAGAGCAGTGATGGGGACTTTATTCACTTGTATCAGTTTATGAAAATTAGAACATTCAATATATTTCTGACTTATCTAGCTACTTAAGCATCATTTAATATCCCTGGCTGAAGTAGCTCAGTGGATTGAGCGTGGGCTGTGAACCAAAGTGTTGCCGTTCGCTTCCCAGTCAGGGTACATGCCTGGGTTGCAGGCCATGACCCCCAGCAACTGCACATTGATATTTCTCTCTCTCTTTCCTTCTCCCCCCACCCTTCCCTCTCTAAAAATAAATAAATAAAATCTTTTAAAAAAAGCATGATAGATGAGAGAAGGCAATAATAAGAGAAACAGTTAAGGGGATTTAATTTAAATCAGTTAGAAAAATCACATTAGAGATGTAGGAGCAATTGAAAACTTGGAGGAAAAAGCTCTCAAATACAGAGGCAAAATAAGTTGTAGAGGTAGCTAATGCAATATTCATATCAAAGACTAGGTTAATAAACCAAAATTAACAATTTTATAGGAATAAATTCAATTATCCTATATTTAATATTCAAAGGAAAGCTACCAATTCTTGATGTAATAGTATTTCATGCATTTTTATGTTTTACCTTGAATGACTATTAAAAAGTCTAATGTAATCTAAGCTTAGATTAATGTGTTCACAATACATGGGTGATACATGGGTTGTGGCACATTATAACATCTGGAAGATCCTGTGGAAAGGACCTAGGAAGCAAGGTGAGGGGGGCGGTAGGTAATATCTATTGAGTGTCCTCTCATGTCACTAAACTGTCATCATAATGACAGAGGAAGCTCCTGTAGATTTGTTTAATGAAGGGAGAAACTAAAGTTCAGAGAAGCTCAGTAAATGTTCAAGGTCCTGCTGGCAGGATGCTCTCAGTGCCCTGCCATTAACATTGGGGCCTGTCGGTGAGGTATTTTCCAATTGCAAATAACTGCATCTTTGTTTTGTAGACTTTTACTCCAGCCATGGAAGTGCTGGGGAATTTAAACCCCAGATGGTAACCCTTGAACAATGGTGCTCATCAGATTCTTCAGCTTTGTTCTTTTTGTGTGGGAGAATCTCTTCTGAATACAAGAATGTTTTAGGCCATTACCCAGAGTTTTTCTTAGTGATTACAGTAACCTCTGGTGACCACTATGAAAGCTGGTTTAATAATTCACCTTTTTAAATATCTAGTGTCCCCCTTTCCTTCTGTTCTTATGTTTCATTCCTCCACTACTAGTGTTCCTTGTACTCCAAAATAAACTGCCCACACTCAAATTACTATTTTAGAATCTACTTCTGAAGGAACCTAAACTATCAGAAGATCATATGGCCAAGATTCAAACCCGTGCCTGTCTGTAAAATGTGTGGCTTTTCCCTGATCACATCATTGTTTACCCCCAGATAAATGGCTCCATATTAGAATATGCTCATTCATATTCTAATAAAATTGTGTGATTCTATAACAGGGTTCAGCCAAGAGGGGGACCCCAAATAGGGATTTGTAATGGGGTCAACTCAGGGTGTCCAGGAAATATTAGAAAAAAAATATGTATAGGGTGTCCTAACCCCCACAAGTCTGAGCTGGGGGATGGGACATGTGGAGCAGGGCCATTGAGAGCTGTTTTGCATAGCAACAACTTTGCAGCTGACCTCTGACATTGTCATTTATCATATCTATAACCTTTAACTGGTTTCATAGATATGTTAAATAGCTGTGGCCATGCTTTGAGCCAGGTGGTTGGAACTTCCCTCTTCCATCCCAAGATATAATTGGGAGGCAACTTCCCTTGGTTATAGCACCTGTGTAAGAGCTTGGAGATGATTGGCTCCATGCCATGGGGCCATACCTGCCTGGACTTACTATGGCAGCCCAGTAAGGCTGGAAGAATACAGGAATGCTGGCAGGTGTAACTGATTGCAGGAGTCAGAAATGGGGCTGCAGAGGAAGATTGGAATGAGGATTTAAACCCAGGCACTGTGGCCATACCAAGTGGGGACCACATGGTTTTGGTAGAGTGGGGACCCTGTGGCTTGGGTGAGAGTGATGACCACAGAACTTTGGGGTGCTCCCTTTTGCCATGTGGCTTAGGAAGCAGGAGACACTTTGCCTGGAAGAAAAGGGCTAAAAGGACTCTTGCTGGTAGGCCATGAGAAGATGCCACATGGCTTTGGATTAATTGGAGATCATGGAGGTGACACCACTGGTGGTGCCAGGAGCGTGAATCACAGAATTCTACTTCTTTTCCTGAGATACAGTACCCTGGACTGGGCAGAGGGAGAAGGAAGGACTGTGTGTGTCTGTGGGTATTCTAAAGGACTTTAGTATTTTAATGAAGACATTAAGTTATTACTCTAAGTCTGTATAACTTTTAAATAAATAATTCCTTTCCTTTTCACCAATCTCTGGCATTGAGAGATGTCTTTACCCTAGTGGTGGGCAAAGTGTACCAAGTATGGGGGAGGAACCCCCTGGGGGGGAAAGAGGGGGTCCTTTTGGTAATAGTATGTTGTTTACCCACCCTGGATCTGTTCTGTAAAAATTTTATGCCTGGTGTGATCATATTTATGGTCTTAAAATTCTCTGATCAGTAAAGCAAGAGCTATGCTATGATGCCTTATTCTCACTTTTCTGAGAATAACTTCATGTACTTTATTATTAATATCACCATATATTTAACAACACTTTGTGAGCTAGTTCTAAAATAAAGAGAATTTTTGAAAGCTTAGCAGAACTGTTTCTTTTTTTATTCCAATCTACCGTATGTAATATTCAGAGGAAATTATTTACTCATACATTGGCTTAATTACTTATCACTGCTGGGATATTATTTAGATACAATTTACATGTTTTAGTAATTATTATCATTTATGTCTCAAAGGCATTTATTATTTAATATGCTTGAAAATCCAGGAATTTTCTTTATCTTTTTATCTGTATCTGTATTCAATATGACTAAACTTTCTAAATTGGATTTCAAGTGGATATTTTAATCTATTTTTTAAATAAATGCAGTGAAACTTGTCTTTATGGAAGAAAAATAAAACTGTAGAGACTAACCAGATACATAGGTATGATTTATTTTATTCTAGGTTATGTCAAATAAAGCACACAACTAGAACTAAAATATATCTGTCATAGGGGTACTTAATAAGACATATTCCTATTGGAAAATTCTAAAAGTAAAAATAAAAATTAGAGTAGATCATACTTTAACAATATTCCACAAAGCTGGAAAAACATGCTATTGTACATTTTCATTAATCTTATGGTTCTATTTTCTGAAAGAGTTTTATAAATCCTTTATGGGAAAAAATCTCATTTTTCTTCTATAAATTGCTGAAAACTACGCAATCATCAATGAAGGAAAGCACATCACCTTATTAAACTGATCCATTTGTTTTTGGACAGTTGTATTTCTTGGAATTTCTTCCTTAGAATCATATTGTTCCTTTATTTATCACAAATCATCCTATAACCTTGGACTCCTATAGAAAAAAAATATCATCCTAAGACATGGTATCTTTCAATTATGTTACTATAGCTCTTAATTTTTGTAGAGTCCTCTATCATACTAGGTAACTACTGTTATGACAATAGGCAAGTCAAGTGCACCATGAGCAATTTAGCACACTTTTCAGGACTATCTCTTTCGCCACACTTACTCAGGGGTCCTGCATCTGAGAACAAGCAAGGAAAAAATGAGAATGAATATGAAATAGAATGAAAATGATGATTTTACCTATTTCAAAGAATACACACAGAAATGGTATAATATTGATTAAATAATGCAATATAGAAAAATATTTATAAATAATTATGCATATTGATGTTCTGTGACCTGACATTCTCTAACAAGGAAGTCCTTTTTAATTTACACTACAAATCACATGGTAGTAATTTTTATTGCATTGGCCAAAAAATCCATATGCTTTTTTTTCATAAAATAAAAGACCATTTTCATTTTCACCAACAACTTTACTGATTTGGATATTTTAGTATGTTGGCTATCCTGGTATAATGTTGACTGTTCTCAATTAATGCCTTGATTTGATCGCTATTAACTTCAACTGGTCGACCCAACCATGGATCATTGTCTAGCAAGAAGTCTCCAGAATGAAACTTTGAGAACCACTTTTGACACATTTGATCAGTCTATACATTGCACAAATCTTTTTCTTTTTTTGTGTTTCAGTTGTATTTTTACCTTTCTTGAAATAATAAATCATAATATACCAAAAATGTAGTGTATTTTCTTTCATCTTAATATGAAAATGGCTACACAAAAATTTACTAATTGAGATTTTTTTAATGATGATGATATGACAGCTGTCACAATACAATCTAACAAAATTCCTTCAAATGCAGTTGAAGACAACTAAGCACTACTACAGCCATTTTATGGAAAAAAAATGAACATTTTGGCCAACCCAATACTGCTTCAGTTGCCTTTTCTGGGGAAATGTACTATTAGAATGACTATTTGGAGCCTCTTTCTCAGAATAACAAACCAAATCTATGTTTTTAATAGATATCATATGTTATTATATTAAAAAATGTAATGGATGCCTATGAAACATAATATTTGATGCAAATCACAAGATGTTTACATGTACACATAGTTTTAGGTCCCTATATAGGAAAGTAGATTGTTGGTGTTCATTAATTTAAGTTAGGCTTCAAATTACAGTAAACGCTGTTTTCTGATTTGTGACTGCACTATTCTTTTAGCACCTCCTGAATTGAAATGAGGAAATCTTTCCACTTATAGAACTCTTCTTGTTTTTCCTGTTCTTCATATCTTCCCAATTGAATAATGTGAATGGTTGGTAAAATAAGTGTTTAATTGCATGTTGACAAACTTCTCATTAGAATATCCTACACAAACTATTTTGGTTTCCTTACTATTCTCCACTTAATTCATAATGATCAGGGTTTTGTCCTCACAATTACACCCACATGTATTTTTTGAATACTGCCAATGACTTCCAAATTGATAAGTTAATTGGTTGTATTTGGCTTCCATTGTTCCCATTGCTGGATCCTTCTCTATAATGAGGTCTTCACTCAAATGTCAACTTCTCAGAGAGGCCTTCACCTAAAAGAGATCTCACCTCTCATTGCTCTCTTATTATATAACATTTCATATATTTGAGATTTTATTATTTTCCTTCCTTCCTTTCTTTTTTCCATTGCTTATTTCTTTATATATGTATGTATGTACATTCATGTATATCTGATTTTATTTGTCCTTTCCCATTAGAAAGTAAATTTTAGAAAAGAGAAAGGTCTTGTTAATTTTATTTATGGTATATATTTATTATTTATAACATGAAGTCAGCATATGAGGGGGGACTCCCTAAAAAAACAAAATTATATTCTAGAGGGTACGCCCCTTATAGTACAGGCTTCATCTGCTAGGTGAGTGTTCTAGGAACTCATGTGTATCAGTGTACCAGCTGGCATTGTTGTGAGAGGCTGCGTTTAGCTTCAGTGAATTTTTTAAAAGACTTTTAACACATTTGCCCATTTCATGATGGGTGATTTATGAGCACCTGCCCACACCACACTGAGTGTTTAGCCTTTTTGACTAAAAATGGCATCACCCCTGTACTCACCCACGCTCTCCCAGAGTGACTCTTTTTTGTTGCCCTGGATGGAAAAAGTCCTCAAAGGGAAACATTTTGCCAATGTGGAAGAGGTGAAACAAAAAGCAGCAGGAGCACTAAAAGACATAAAAAATTGGCAAGTTTAAAAACTTTTTTTGAGCAATGGGAAAAAAAACACATTTTGATAGGTGTATTGCATCAAATAAAGAATACTTTGAAGGTGACCAAAGTTTAAACATGTAAAGTAAATACACAATTTTTTATAAATGAATTCCAGGTTTTTGGGGTCCTCCTTATAATAACTCTTTATTAAATATGTTTTGAATGAGTAAACATGGATATGAACATACTGAAGTCTGTCTGAAAAAAGTTCAGCTATTGTTAGTATAACGAGATTGGTTTGTATGACAACAATGTAACCTGGACACCAAGGAGAGTGGACTGGAATGTGTGAACAATGACAGCTTCACTGTACTGGTCAGTGGGGACAGTAGACACCGTTAAGTGAGCACATGCACTGTGTGATCATCACATTTAAAATGAGTGAGTAGAGCAACGAATCTTCATCAAATATTGCATTAAGCTTGAACATTCTTTTGCACAGAAACTATTCAAATGATTCAGAAGTACAACAAATAAAAGTGTGACACAAGTGCCTCAGAGGTGATCAAGAATCCATTGAAACCGATTCACTTTCTGGAAGACCTGCAATAATCAGAACACCTGAGAATGTTGAATGTGGATGGGTCACAATCAACAAAGATAGGCAACTGATAGTATGAGAACTAGAAGCTGATCTGGGGATTCCAGAAACAACTGTGTCTGAGTTTTTGATGCAGAATCTTGGCATGAAATGTGTCATGGCAAAAATTTGTTCCACAGCTTCTGCTACCAGAGCAGAAAGAACATTGTGCTGCAGTTGCTAATGGAGGTTAAAACCACTACCAATGAACCAGATTTCCTCAAGAAGGTCATAACTGGAAATTAATGGTGAATCTACAGATATGCTCCAGAAACAAAGGCCCAGTCTTTCCAATGGAAGTCACCCAATCCTCCATACCCAAAGAAGTCATGGCAAAGTTGCAGCAAGACCAACACCATATTAACTGTGTTTTTTGATTGGAAAAGTGTTATCCATCATGAGTACACTCCTCCAGGTCAACCAATTAATAAGGAGTACTACCTCAATGTTTTTCATCAGTTGAGAGATGCAATATGATGAAAACAGCCATGGCCATGGGCAACTGGTGATTGGCAGCTTCATCATGACAATGTGCCTTCTCATGTATCACAACTCATGCAGAGTTTTTTGGCAAAACATCAAATCACCCAGGTGACTCAGTCCCCCTACAGCCCAAATTTGGTGCCCTGTGACTTCTGACTTTTCCCAAAATTGGGATCACCTTTGAAAGGGAAGAGATTTCACATCATCAGTGAGATTCAGGAAAATATGTTGGGGCAGCTGATGGCAATTCCAACAAAGGATTTTTCAGAGTGTTTTGAACAGTGGAAGAGACACTGGGAGAACTGTAGTAGGTCCCAAGGTGCATACTTTAAAGGGGACTGAGGTGTCATTGTCCTATGTACAATGTTTCTTGTATCTTTTGTATTCTTCAATAAATGTCTTATGACATGGATGGATACTTTCCAGACAGACCTTGTGCATGTGTAGATAATACTTTAATCAAGGCTATTTGAGTTAGGGACATATATCTCTATATATCATGATCCACCATAATAAGTTGAATACAACTTTATGTGTTAAGAAAACCGGTACCAAGATGGAATTTGAAGTATAAGAGATTCTTTGGGGATATTACTTGTGAAAGATAAAGGAGTTTAGGGGGAAGATACAGGAGTTGGCAGGGGAAACCATTAGTATTAATGGTTTTAGTATTAATTAGTATTAATTAAACACAGTATTAATCTGACACCTGTGGAAGGAGGGTGAGAAGGAAAAGTGTTAAGGAACAAAATCCTCAGACTATTGGGCATCTTGGAGAAAGTCTCAGCCTGACAGGGAACTTTGGCACAAAAAATGCCTGTAAATGAGTTGACCTTGAGCAGAAGTGGCCAAAGTGTTGGTACCATCATTGGTCTCAGACAGAAGTTTCCTGGGAACTGCGAAGGAGAGAGTATGACCTTAAACTGAGTGCTAGGATGGATCCTTAAGGTGCTGAAGTTGGAGGCTCTATGTTCACTGTTCTGCTTGCCACAGGTCCACTTTTGAAGGGAGATCTAAATAGCACAGTTCCCTGGTTCCAACATGAACTGACACATTACTTTGTGAGAACCTTAAAATATAACTTAGTATTGTTCCATAACTATTTAATCCTCTCATGTCATTGTCTCTATACAATGTGCAGTGTTTGAGATATGGTTTTATTTTTACTTACCATTCATATCCAAGGTAATTGTGAGGAACAAGTGATTTAGTAAGTATATTAAGAATTAGTAAAAGCAACTCATGCCAGTGAGTCTCTTTTTTCCTAGAGACTACAAAAGAGTAGGAAATGATGTCCTGGAGGAGTTAAGCCACATTTCATATATCTAGGGTGTCACTTGTCATTAACATGCTCATAGTATCTAAATCAATGAGCAATGCACTATTTAGCAACTTGGGAGAAATTCACTATATGAATTAAATTATTTTCTTAATGTTTTAAAAAATGTATTAGATTGCAATAATGCTATTCCATAGCCAATGGGCATATTTCTTTATATGTATGGAAATATTCTTTACTTATCAAATTATATGGCTTAGGATACTATTAATATTTTAGTACTACCAAATATCTTTTTAAAAATAGATAATTTCAGTAACTATAAAAATAAAACTAAAAGCTATAATTCACTCATTTGTAGCCAAAAGTCATTCTGAAACTAAGTAATCTAAATGTGAAAGCTGAATTTTTACCTAATTTTGCAGATAGATTGTTGGGGGGAGCTCTGTCCACAGAGCCCCCACCCCACCTCACCACCACCCAATCTGGCACAGATTAGAATAAGTCTACCAAGACAGGATCTGCATGGGGAGGAAAGGTGGATGATCTCTCAAAGGAGAAGGGCCAGGAGCCTGTTCCTCAATGGGCTTTTATTGGGTTCAATTTGCATAGGAATACAGGGCAAATACATAAAGCTCAACAATCATTATCAGGCAGTAATGATTAAACAATAGATAACATTCAAATAACTATGAGGGCTTATTCTGAGTCAGGGTCAGACAGCTAAGGGACTTAAAACTTTGGGGAAACACTCATTCTATGCTTGGACCCTTATAATTTGAATTGAGGGTATTAGCAAAGCAGGTTTCACAGGATTTTATGATTCTTTCTTCAGCCTGATCACCCCAGGGAACCTGTCCTTTACAGCCCAGGGTTGTACCACCCTCTGGCATTGTTTTAGGCTTAAATCAGGTAGGGGAAGTAAGGCAGCCAAGAGATTAGGAGACTTCTGGAAGACAGAATGAGGACTCGGGCTATGTCACAGCTGAGGGGCAAGGGTCCAATCACCCCCTTTTTCTGTAGCCCTCTAAGTCCTTCCCCGAGGGCCCCTTTGAGATTGTGCCTGTCTTAGGTCATCCCTCCCTTGAGTAATCTTACCCATCATTGGCTAACCAGTCATCTGCCTGGGGCCAAGCAAGGTGAAGTAAAAAGGGGCAGAGGCAGCACCCCTGCCAGGGAGATAAGCTTTGCCTCCTTAGTAGCTTATGGTCCCAAGGCTTCTTACTCAGCCTTAGCCACGGAGGGTTAAAGCTTCTGAAACCAGGCAGGGTGGTTTTCTACAATAGATTTTAGAATTACTTTATATTTATTCATTAAATATATTTTTCTAGGCATGATTAGTGCTACCATCTGAATATTTATATACCTGTAATTCATATTAAAATATTAATGCTGAAGGTTATGTTATGAGGAAGTGGGAAGGGCTTCTGGGAAGCGATCAGGTCATGAAAGGAGAGCCTCCACAAATGGGACCCATACCCTTGTGAAGATGCCCTGGAGAGCCCCTTTAGCCCTCTGACACTGGGTATGCTGATGCTGTCAGCAGATCTTGGACTTCCTAGACTCCAGTATTTCGAGAAACAAATCTCTTGTTTTTAAACCACTAAGTCTATAGTATTTTGTTAAAGCAACCCAAATAAATTAAGATAATTGCTTAAATTCATTTCCAAATATATCTATCCCTATCTCTACCTAACTGTCTAGGACATGGTCTCATACAGAGGATAATCAATAACTTATTGTTAAGTGAGTGTTTATTTCAAGTATATAATATATTCATAAAATCTTTTACAAGGCACAGATATCCAAGGAATATTACATTTTAATTTTGTTCTAAGTTATTTTTGCTAAAATTTAAGAACTGTGTTATTAATTTCATAATAAAAAGGTCAGAATGTTTTGATATATAATTTATATCTTTCTTATTTTAGTCATCGGAAATAGTACATTTGTCTTTTACATCCTTGTGCTTTGGTCCTAGATACCTCTTGGTGGGGAAATAATCAGCATTTAACAATGATCTTGAAGGTCTTCTCTGTGAGGATCTGTGAGAAATCCTACAAATGATATGTTCCTTTTACCTTTTTCATGAACATCAGTTGTTACTAATGTCACTAATTAATATTGCTCACAGAGATTTTTAGAATATTTATAAATATTATTTCTCATGTAAAGTTTAGCATAAAAAAATTAATGCAATGAAATGATGCTGTGGGATGTTGACCCAGTGTTCAGTGTTTTCTTTATTTGTGCTCACAAATAGATAATTACCTTTTTGTCTTTTTCTTTGCAAACCCTATGTTGGTAATTGAATAATCAGCACAATTTGGTAAAGTTTAATAGAAATTTGTCAGCTAATATTTAATATCCACTTTAATAAATTATACAATTAAAGTACTATTAATTTGACAATAATTGTTTATTGTATGTCAGAAATTATGTTTGAGACAGTTCTCACAATGAAACCAAGGACTAAACACTATTATTTTGTTTTAACAATAAAGACACTGGAACTCAGAAAGTCTAGTAGTATATTTCAGGTAAGGTCTGGAGCAGAGTGAAAGTCTCATCCAACTCTAAAGTCTGTGTTCTTAACTATTCAGTTGTAGCTCCTAAGGCAGAAAGCATTCTGGAAATATAAAACATGATGTAATTAATAAAATGTAAGTATACTTATATATGTACATATATAAAATATATTTATATATGTATATATCATATATATAAATATGAATATATAATCAGCCTTCTTAACCACAAAGCATTCACATACCAAATGAAAAAGAAAGTTATAGTTGCTATTAGGTATTGGCAATTTCCTTGTATGGTTCTCACCTACATTCCTCATCCTACATTTCTCCTGTGGTCTTATATATATGACTATAAACCTTTGTACTGGGGATCAAGATCTTGTTCTTTTTCTGGCCCTTTCCTGTTTATACTTGACCTCCTGGTTTGCCTCCAGTTCTGTCTCTTGAAAGCTAACTCAAGTGCTGGTCAATTGAGAAACCCACCTGATTTACTTTCCTCCATCTCTTAGAGGAACATATGGAAACACAAATTTGGACTGCTCTTGTCACCATTACATAAAAAGAAATGTCTTCATAAGAAGGAGTCTAAGGTAGGCCTGTGTTACATGGATAATACCTGAATCAACATAAAAATATATGTATCTGGACTCAATATCCTTAGCTCTTTCTATTAAAATATGTTTTCCTAAGATAAAACAAATTTCATATTATTCTTAAACTTGGATTCCACATTCTATCTACAATGTGATTTTATTCCTTATCATTTTGTTTTTGGAGGTTGTGTTCCTGGTAACAAACTCTGACAAGCCACTCTGGTTATCTGCAGGAAGGTAAATATTTTATATTTCAAAACTTGAGTGACTGATTCAAACACTGGAAACATACAAAAAGATGATTAAGCTCCTCTATTTGATATTAGAACTAAGCTCGGCAGAGATGTTCTATGGAATGTTTCTTCTGGTTTCTTTCCCAAAAGCCTTCTGGGAAAGTTTATATGGCTAATGAGCACCAGGCTGGAAGAGCTGGTGTCAAGTTCTGCTCTGACATTGTCTAGTTGTCTTATCTCAAGCAAGCAAAAGTCTCATCACTTTTCCATGGCTTGGTTTCCTCATTTGTAAAATTGGTTGATGATATGAATTTTCTTGATCCTAGGATACAAACTTGGGCAGATGGGATTTGTTCTGGAGTACAGAGCCTAATCTCTGTGTCATTTGAAATGCAGGATCTCACCTTTGCCCTTCTTAAAAGCACTCATCATCTCTGGTTCCTGGTACCACTTTGAAATCTCCAGTTCGCATGCAAGCAATGAAATCAAAGCTGTGCTTTTGTCCCAGAAAATGCCCAGAGAACCCAAAGCACCACAAGGTTCCAGACTTGTGCCTACCTGCTGGTAAACTATGGGAGAAAGGAATAGAGCTCAAAATTTACTACCATTATGTGATAGCCTTTGTGGATTAGATTCATACTCAGAATTTGCTTTTGCCACTGTCACTAAAGCTGTTATTTATCAACTATATTCATCTTTGCTATACTTCACCAAAAGAATGGAAAAGTTCACATATGAAGTCTCACTGTGGATGTGTGGTGAGGTTGAAATGAAAATGGAGGCAATTTTGGATGTTAATGTTTTCTCTTCTCAGTTCTTGCTTCTCTTATTCTTCTCCTCCTAGCATTCCCATTCCGGATGCTTAGTGCTTTCGTATGGCCATATTCTGATTAAAGTTCTCCTATCATACCCCAATGGAGTCTGCACCAAAATTCTATCTTTTCCTTCTTCTTCAATTACTTTCCCTTTCAGCTAGTTGTTATAGAGGAAGCCACAGATTAAACTCACTTCCATTTTGTTATCGTTATTCAACTACAGTTGTCCCCATTTTTCCTCCACCACTCTCTCCTGCCCCATTCATTCCCTGAATATTATGTTTAAAAGGGCTTAGAGTTTGTTAGAATATGTTAATCATGGTAGTATCTATTTAAAAGGAAATCTACATGTCACAGGGATGGTCAGATAATGAGGGATTTTTTGGTACAGTATAGTAATGATATTCAAAAGTAATCAGCCATTGGTTTTACCAGTTTCTTTCTAAAGAGCAATTGCTAATCCCCCTGGGTATCTCATATTTAATTCATTTCTTTTACTTTTGCTTCCACAGAGGAAGTTTTGTTTTTAACCCAAAAATTTTAATGATATTCTGTTGCTTTTGGAATGATCATGTTCTTAAAATTTTAGTATTCTGAGAAATTAGAAAAATATTTTAAATTAAAGTTTGAAATGTCTACTATGCATGTCTTTATGAATTTCCATTAAAAAAGAACTTACTGTTTGACTACTAGGATAATCTTCCACTCAAGGCAAAGGAACACAATTAAAAAATCTCTTTCATCACATTTTTCCTACTTTATTGACAAAGCTAATGATAATACCTTATCTATAACTGTACGTTATGTTTTTTAAAATATTGCATGTTTTCTTTTTCTGAATCTTCTTTCTTTTCTGTTATACTGGCATATTTTACAGCTCTACTCAAAGGAATTATTTTCATTGGGAATGCGAATTTGAGTAAAGATGAATCAGTGTGCTATACAATAGGGTGACAGTAAACTGTATGTATTGGGTTGGCCAAAGTCTGTTCCCTTTTTTCTGTAAAGTAAAAGACACATGTTTCATTTTCACCAATAACTTTATTGATTTAGTTATTTCAAGTATGTTGGCTCTCTCCTGCTATTAGTTCCTAGTGGGTGGAGGCCAGGGGTGCTGCTAAACATCATCCAATGCATAAGACAGCCCCACAGCAAAGAATTATTTGGCCAAAATGTCAATAGCACCAAAAAACTTCCCAAACCACTTTTGACACATTTGGTCAATCACAACACCTTCTCCATATACTGCAAAAATCTTTTTTTTTTTTGGCATTTCAGTTGTGTTTTTACCTTCTAAAAATAATAAAGCATAATATGCCAAAAATGTTGTGTATCTGTTACAGGGTGCAGCCAAGAGGGGGGCCCCAAATAGGCATTTGAAATGGGGTCCAGAACTTAAGGTGTCCAGGAGATTTTAAGATGTCTCCATCCCCCACCCCAGGGTGTGGGTTGGGGGAAGGGACAAATAGAGCAGGGCCATTGAGAGCTGTATAGCATAGCAACAGCCTTGCAGCTAAGCTCTGGCGTGGTCGTTTGGCATATCTATAACCTTTGACTGGTTGCATAGATATGTTAAGTAGCTGTGATCAGCTCTAAGCCAGGGGAATGGAAGTAACTTTCCCACCCAGATGTAACTGGGGAGGCGGGTCCCCTGAGTTACAGCACCTGCGTGGGAGCTCGGAGAGGATTAGCTCCAGGACATGGGGCCACGCCTGCCCAGACTCATGATGGCAGCCCAGTAAAGCTGGAAGGATATGAGTTCTGGCATGTGAAGCCGAGTGTGGGAGGAGTCGGAAATGAGGCTGCAGAGGAAGATTGGCTGCGGGGATTTGGCGGCCATTGAGGAGGAGAACCATGCTGCTTTAGGAAGGAGAGCCATGTGCAGCCCTGGAGAGGAGAGCCATGCACAGCCCTGAGAAGAAGAGCCATGCACAGCCCTGAGAGGAGGAGAGCCATGCGCAGCCCTGAGAGGACAGAACCATGTGGCCGTGGAGGTGCAGAGAGGATCACGGCCATTGGAGAGAGAGCCACACAGCTTTAGCAGAGTGAAGACTCCCACAGCTCTGAGAGATGGAGAACCACACAGCCTTGACAGAGTGGGGACCCTCCCCCCCCCGCAGCTTTAGAAGGGGGAACCACCACCTGGTTTTAGCAGAGATCCCGGCGACTTAGCGGAGGGTGCCGGGAACCCAGGGAGGTCTCCCAGTCGAGATGGAGTTCTAATTGGGAAGAACCAGAGGACTGCCTGAGCCATGGACTTCTATTTCCTTTCCTGAGATACGGTACTCTGGACTAAGTAAAGGGGGAAGGAAGGAAGGACTGTGTCTGTTTGTGGGTGTTTTAAGGGACTTTGGGATTTTGGTAAAGACATTAGGTCACTACTTTAAGTTTGTATAGCATTAAATAAACATTTCCTTTCCTTTTCACAAATCTCTGGCACTGAGAGACGTCTTTCCTAGGGCAGCGGACATAAAGGACCCGGGGCCTTCTTTCAATAATAGTATATCATCCCAGGCCCCCCTTGTTGTGTTCTGTAACATATCTTCTTTCATCTTCAATATTAAAATGGCTGCACAAAAATTCACCAATTTCCATAAGTTTTTTCAAATGTATGCTGATATAACAGCTGTGATGATACAGTTTAACAAAATTGTTTCAAATGAAGTTAAAGACCACTAAACAGTAGAGCCATCATGTGAATAAAATCAAATGAACTTTTTGGTCAATCCAATAAAAAGCACATGTGAGAACTGTCTTTGTTGATAATATGGTCACTTTCTTACCTTCAAGACCTACATTGACCAGTGAAATGGGGAGAATGGTGGATAATCTCAAAAACAACAATCTTCTGCTAGTTTTAATACTATCCTGTCTCTTTTTAACAAGGCTAATCACTATCCTCCCATATTCTAATCAACTCCTGCAACCCACAATTGCATTCTTTTGATTTATTTTTAATTTCTCCCCTACTCTTATTATCATTGTATTTGCCCTTTATCTATGTTGAGCCATCTGTTATCCAAGAAGCATGATCAGGTTTAAGATGTACATTTATTTTGATCTTAGCTTTCTAGTCTGTAGAATTCTTGAGTTAGGTGACCAAAGTATCTTTAAAAAAAATTCATTGAGATACCTATGAAATAGATATTGTGCCAGTTTTATAACAAAAATTGAGCTTCAGAATGTAAAATAAACTGCTTAAGCTCACAGCAAGGTTAGAGGGTTTCTTACTCTGCAGCCTGTGAGCTTCACAATTAGAGTGCTTATTTGTGTGTGGTGGTGTGGCAGGTGCTGCAAAGGGAAAGGAGATGACTTAATTCTCTTTATCTAGATGGAGATAACCGCAGATCTTTAGAGTTGGAGACAAGCGTTAATCCTGAGCATTTGTATAGGTACTTTATCTTTTGAAATGACCATTTACTTTCTCTCCTGTGAAGAATGAGTCACCTATCTCTAATGGACTGAGGAGAGCTAGTTGAGAAGAGCTTTGTATGTTTGGGGAACTGAGTCTTTCAAATGAGACTAGAATAGTAGATACAAGAAGGCAAGCACAAGACCTCTTTTTCCTCTGTTGAATCACAATTATATGGAATATAGTAGACACTCAATGTGTATTAATTGAGGAGAAGGGGACAAGTTATAGGAGGTAATTAGAAAGAAAGGCTAAATGTTTGGAAATTTTAACATATTCCCAAAACATATGAATATTTAGGAATTTTAAATTCAGGCAACACAAATGGCCAGACTTATGAGCACACTACTGAATTCTGAATAGTTTTCTGAGGTTTATTTGGGTGATGATAAAAAACACAAACACAGAGCTTATGGAACATAATAATTAAAAGAAAATACTAATTACATGAGTGGCTTTGGAAGATTCAGAATAGGGGAAGGAATTGTCATAAGGACAGTGATAGACTACCATATGAATTTCTGATTAACTTATACCCTAAGGCAAAGACAGTATTGATGAGACTTTGGAAGTATTAAAAAACTAATTAAGGAGGATTACATCTTCAGTATTCAGGTTTTAACAAATGTAAAAGCAATCTAGGAAAATATAAAACAGTAATGTTAATATGTTTTTCTTTCTCCTCCTCCAGCTCATTACCACCTCTGCTTATACTATATTGGGCCACTATGCTCTCCTACAACTTTGATAGAGTTCTTTCTTGATCGTACTTTTTTCCTAAATAATTAGCCATTTGAGAATTTCATCTGAGATAATTATCTCCAGAACTCAGAGGAACAAATTGTCCAGTGTTTCTGTGATAAAGGCACTGGGTCTCTACGTCCTGAGGACATATAATTTGTGAGGTGGGGTGAGAGAATTAAATTTCAATATGGTGGGAGAAGGTGGTACATTCTCTTCCAAGAGAGGGAGTGACCTCCTAAGCATAAGTATGGGTGGAGATCTGTTGACTCAGATTTTTATCTTGAGTTAACTTCTTGTTATCCTGTTAAAAATAGGTTTGTGGCAAGAGGCAGTTTATCAAAGTTATTTATCAGCTTTATTCTGCAAGTACTATGGACACCCTCCCACCCCTCCTCCTTCTCCTAAACTTCTGCCTGACATTTCTTTAATTTCCAGGCCATTAGTGATGCCAAGATGTTTTAGACTCATGATTAATAAGAATTGATTTTCCAAATTAATTAAACAAATTCTAGTTTAGGATGAAAAACAGTAAAAAAGATACTTTGAAAAAATTAGGGCAATTTTAAGTCACTACAAATTGAAGGGAATGTACAGATATTTACAATATACCCCATTCTACCATATATACATGTTTCCCCTGTAATCAACATCACCCACTAGACCAACACATTAAAATTGTTGAATATACTTTTACACATCATAATCACCTGAAGTCTATAGTTTACATTAAGGTTTACAATTGGTGTTATACATTCTATGCTTTAGACAAATGTATGATGACATGTTTCTGTCACTCTTTAGAGCATCATACAGAAAAGTTACACTACCCTAAAAATTTTCCATGTTTTGCTTGCTCATCTCTGTACTATACTCTTGGCAAGCAATGATTTTTCCTTTTTTTTTACTATTTCCATAGTTCTTTTCTCTTTTGTAGAATGCCATATAGTTGCAATTTTACAGGATGTAGTCTTTTCAGGTTGGCTTCTTTTGCTTAGTAATATGAACTTAAGCTACCTCCACATCTTTTTATGACTTGATAGCTCCTTTCTTTTTAGTGCAGAATAATATTCCATCATCTATATGTACTATAGTTTATTTATATATCAACTTACTGAGGGACATCATGGTTACTTACAAGTTTTAGTAATTATGCATAAAGCTGCTGTAGACATCATTGTGCAAGTTTTGGTGTGGACATAAATTTTCAATTCCTTTGGGTAAATACTGTGGAGCATGTTTGTTGGACTGAATGCTAAGTATGTGTTAGTTTTTTAAGAAAGCACCAAACTATCTTTCAAGGTGGCTGTACCATTTTGCATTTGCACCTGCAATGAGTGAAAGTTCTTGTTGCTTCACATCCTGGCTGACATTTGGTGTTGTCTGTGTTTTGGATTTTGGCCATCCTAATAGAAGCATAGTGGTATCTCATGTTGTTTTAATTTGCTTTTCCCTGACAACATATGATGTGGAGCATCTTTTCATATGCTGTCTTGCCATCTGTATATCTTCTTTTCATATGCTGTCTTGCCATCTGTATATCTTCTAAGGTATCCATTAAGGTTTTCTGGACAATATTTTTTGGGGTTATTTGTTTCCTAATTATTGAGTTTTAAGAGCTCTTTGTGTATTTTCCATTAGAGTACATTATCAGATGTGTTTTTTGACTTCTATGTAGACCTCATTGATCATAATTGGGTCATGTTGCAATAGCTAGGCTCAGATGATCCTGGCAAATTTAGTTTTTACCTTTTCAGTGTTTACTACAAAGAGCAGCAATACAAAGGTGATTGTGAATGAAGAGAAGAGAGCCAAACTGTTTTGTCTGCCACAGTGGTAAATTCAGGTCTTAGATTCTGGTACATGAAGTCCACCTATCTTTCTTTAAAAACACATTCCCTTCTAGAAATATATTCATATTATCCTTGAATGCTAAAAATAAACTAATAAAGCAAAATATAATTGCTGTGTACAAATGAATTTTTATCTTATATGTGTAATTATCTTCTGTTTATTGAGTATAAACATGATTTAATGATTATTTTTAAATGAGAGAGTGATCCTAAGATATAAATGTAAATTATTACTCAAAATGATTATTAGAAAATGGCATGTGGGTATTTGGTGTGGCTGAATCTGATAATTGATCACTATCCTGTTTCCTTTTCTTACTTGCCTTACAACCAGATCCCTTTGTCAGCTTCTGTTGTACTGCAGTTGGACACATGAACATGATCCAACTGGTGGAAGTTGCCCTGAGGAGATGTGTGCCTTTTTTCAGGTTGAACGATATGAATGTTCCATGCTGATCCATCATGTGGCTCTCCCCCAACTATTGTAGCAGACTCACTGGTTGAAGGTAGTGGTAGAGCCACAAGATGGGAAGACCCATGTGCAGATAAGAAACACTAACATTACCTTTTTAAGTGAGAAAGACATTAACATTCATTGTGTTAAACCAAAAATTTGAGGGTGTTCCATTTAGAATATTTATAGCCCTGCAATAACAGGTATATTTGGGTATACAGAAAGATAAACAGAGCACATTTCTGGTCAAATTAGGCCTTGCCCCAGCCTTCTGTAGAATCATAATTAGAGAGCAGCCCTCTAAGATTGGTGGTGTCTGCTCAAGTGAAAGATCTTTGAGTATTTGACATGTCCCTACTCAGTTCAGTTCATTCATAACTCTCAAATATGTCCACTGAAGCTTTCTTTCAAAATTAGCTCATGTTCATTATTATTTAAATAAAGTGTGTTTAGTTTAATTGGGTTTTGTAGGCTAAGGAGCTAAACAATAAAAACATATTAATAAATAAAATTAACCAGTTATATTTATCATTTTTATCCAACAAATGTTTGTAAACATCTATTTGAAAAAATTAATGTATTGTAAATACTATGCTTTATGTTCTTTTATATCCCAGGTGTAATGAACCTGCATTTTCTATAAGAATTACATAATGTCTAGACATTTATGAACCAACAGATCCCAAATTAAATGCCATCATAATAAAAATATTTTTTGTCAATGTCCTTTTGAATAAGTCTGTCTTGAATGTTTCACAGGGCACATTAAGCTCAGATTAATATTATAGTTCCTTACTTGGTGGCCTGTACCTCCTCACTGGATCATTTGTTCCTTAAGGACAAGAGCCCTGTCATCTTTGTCTTTGTATCCTAAAGGCTTACAACAGTGCCATACCTATAGTAGACATTCAATAAACATTAGGTAATTGAATGAATTGGTAACTTAGGAAAGGGTATAAATTGTTACAGCTGTGTGTATCATTTGAAGTTCCATTAATAAAAAAATAAGTTTTCTTAAAAGAGATCAATACCAATTAAATTTAAAGTTCAAATGTTGGCATTTATCAATAAAATATGTTGTGATGACATTATGAATAATAGCGTTGGTCATTTAACTGAATGTGATCATAAAGACAATGTTATCTGAAAAGGAAAATAGATGAGCTAGAATAGGATGCTTGTGGAATAGGAAGTAATGGTAACAAAAAAGTGCACATGTCAAATGTTACTGCCTCTGATGATTAACACTGTAGAGTTCCACGTGATGCTACTTCCTTCCCTTTATTCTGACCTGACATCCTTGATCTAGGCTTGCCTGGAAACAAGTGAAGCTGTTGACTTGACAAATTCCTCTTTTCACTGTATGGGATATGGTATTACATCTTTTCTGACTCCTTTCAGACTTGTCCCACTTCCAAAGAGGTGAAGGTTGTTGCTTATTGAGACATGTTATACTCTCTTTATGTTCTTTATTACACTTATACTCTTTGTTTACAATTATGTGTTTATATATGAGTGTTGTTTTATCTGATAGTTGAATCAGATAGTTTTATCTGGTGGTTGAGTCCTGGGATTTTTTGTACCGAGCACATCACCATAGATAAAAAAGCAGCTTTGTGAATGGCCAAAGAACAAGTGAGTTGATTCAAAAACAGTCCTGGGGCAAGACACACCAGAATTTATACTCATGATGACTTCATAGATCCTCTAAGTAGAGACAAGAATAATACAGGATTAACCAAGAAGTGAATCCCAAGAAAGTTTATGGAACTTCCTAAGTACTTGTGTTTTCTAAAAACCCATTGAACCCACTTGGCATTTCTTATCAGTCTCTGCTCATCTTTTGAATTAGAGTAATTAGATAATTTTATGAATCATAGTACTTTTTTGATAACCATTAGTTTTGTTTTTTAAAGATCACTTGGTTTGTTTTTCCCTTTGAGTCTCTGAAAGTATCTACTGGAGGGGAGGGACACCACAGACTAAAAGGGTTGCTGCCCTAAAAAAAAGGCCTGATCTCATTCTCTGCTTTGATTTTTGCCATCAACCATTATATCAACAAACTGCAACTTTCATCCTCCCTACCTGCCAGGGAGCTTTGAGAGTACACAGCAGAGCAGCCTCACAAGCCTGTGAGGACCCAACACCCTCGTCACTTTGATACTGGCTGCATTTTGTGTGGCACATACCTTAAAGCAAGCTGCAATTCCCAAATGTCAGGTAGTTTTTTGTACCTTTAGAGAAGATACTTTGAAATATGGCTCTTCTGAAATTTGACATGGTAATGTGATGTACAGAGTATTGAGGAAGTATTTTTCAGTAAATTGGGTCCTCTGAGGACAAAAGTAAAGGAATGAGAAGCTTGTGAGTTAACAGGAACTCTTTGATTTTATTCTCTTGTATACCTATTTAAAAAGAGTTCATTACATATGTCTAATGTTTATTAAAGTGCCAACTCATGTACAACCACACAAATCCACACATCTAGTTTTATAACAAATTATAAATGCAGTTCTTTATAAGAGAGAATGCAAATAGATCAAAATCATGAAGGCAAGGCAAATGGAAAATAGAAAACATATTTCTGGGCAAGGATTTACTGTTTAGTATTATACTGGGTATATCTCTCTACCCTTGCTCTTATTTCCCTCCCTTAACCGTGTATGTCACTCTGCAGGAGTTGCTAAAAGGGAATTTGCTGCAGTGGATGCACCAACTCATCAAGCCCAGCTCCCTTTGCTGGTTGATACCCAAGTTTCACACCAGGATAGGAATAAGAGCAAAGACTTTGTACCCATTTCACCTTCACTTCTATGGGTGATTTGTGTATCTTTAGTGTGTCTATGTATGCATGCATTTATTTAGCAACCATAACCTCTACAGTCAGAAGATATTTCCTTGTTTGGAACCTGTGAAAATGACCAACTGATCAAGGGTATGCTATAGGCTTGGATAAAGACAAAATAAGTCAATTCACCATGTCTCTTACATGGTTCCCAAGCTTGATGACAAACAGATTTTTTTTTTAATTCTTAGCTTAACAAAGAAACATAGATACTTTTATGGTTCAATCATTTTTGCAGGATAATTCAAATTCTAGACACTGCATTGATAACATTGCTTTGCTATACAAAAAACTTTAATGTCAATATCTAGGTTTACAAACTAGTTGTTCATTTCCTCCATCTGATGGTTACATTCTTTGTCTAGCTTTGGGTTTGAATACTCACCATATCACCAGTTTATTTTCAGATTTATAAAAATATATAATTGCAAGACATCTCTGATGTTAATGATTATATTTTCAGCATCTATACATATATTTATGCATATATGCATACATACTTGTATATGTAAATATCAGTTTTACTTTTTTATTTTTGAAACTTTCAAATAGTTGAGTTGGTTTGCATTTAAAAGTATTCTCAGTTATCCTGTGTTAGCAAGTGAATCTCTTTATTATAAGAAAACCCTTCGATGATATTCAAACCAACAAAGTGAAGTGTGGATTCTTAGAATGCACTGTTACCACCCACCCCCCGCTGCTTTTTTCCCAGATATGTAGTCTCATTTCCACTGTGCTACATCACTTGTGTGCACTTACTGTGACACTTGCCATGTTTTATTACAATGTATTTATTTATGCAATGGGGATGGCTACTAGACTTTAAACTACTAGAGGGCCCCGTGTCTTTATCTTCCCATTAGTATAAAGGCTGGCACATAGAAAATACTCAAATGAGGCTCATAAACTGAATTGAAACCCTGTTATATATTTCCTTTGTTGAATAAAACATGAATGATAAAAATCATGAAACCGGCGGACAAAGAAGACCACTGTCAAGCCTGACATTCAGGATGCTTTACCCAGCTCCTCTGAGGTAAGGCTGGTATGTGGCTGACTGACCCCATTTGAAATATCACTTCTTTTTCTAGAGCAAAGTCTTGTTCTCATTTCAAAAGGACATTTAAAGCAAGCACCATGGACAGAATAGTCTACTTCAAGAACACAATCAACAAATGTGCTTAGAAGGGTGATGACAGGATAAGAATAAGGAAAGGATAGAAAGAAGTAGCAGAAAATTTTAGCAGCCAGTTTTTTTTGTGTGTGAAATTTGAAATTATTTCTTTCATTTTGATTTGAAATGTTACATGATCCTAGTCAGTGTCCAATACTAGGCAGGACTCTTCCACACACTTCCTCTGATAATTTTGCCCCACAAGGAAATGCAATGGAGTGACCTTCCTTGGGATGTCTTTCTTAGAATATGTGCACTGAATTTCCCCAGGGGAACAGATTCAGGTCATATCTAAGCTTCTATGCATTCTGACCTCAATGCGGCCAAAAATAAAAATCTATGTCTCTTTTCATAGCTGGCAGGCACACACACAAAAAACGAATTTAAAGGATACTCCATCCACCCTCAGTGATGGCTTTTTCATGTGCTTGTTTTTATTATTCTTCTCATCCAGATGTCTAATTTTCTGCTGCAACTGCTTCCAGCTGTATCCCTCTGCAAATGGAGCTAGAATATCAGCAATAACCACTCTTAAATGTATAGCTTCTTGTTAGTGTCCAGAGTCCTAGAGTACTGCAAAAGTACTACTCAGAAGACAATCCCTCTGAGTAATAATGACTGGTAATAACCAAACATGTGTTATGTGCTGGACAGAGTTATGAATGCTCTGCACGCGATATCTATTTAATCCTCACAATGCTATGAGGAAAGAACTATTTCTATCTGCATTTCACAGATAGAAAAGCTGAGACACAGAGAAGTCAGATAAATAACCTAACATGATGGAGAATTAAGGATCAAGGATTCAAAGCTAGAGAAGTCTAATGTCAGAAGCTCTTACACTATGCTGCACTGCTTTCTGTTGGGGAATATATAAGCTGAACTCTCTGGGACTTCAGAGAGTTCTTCCTCCCTATCTTCCTTCCTCCTTCCTCCTCTTCCTCCCTCTTCTCTCCCTCACTCTCATATTGCCTCCCTCCCTCCCTCCCTCCCTTCTTTCCTTCTCACCTTTCTTCTTCATTCCTCTCTCTTACCCTTCCATTTTTCCTTTTATGGCTTCTTTTCTTTCATTATCTTTTTTTAAAATACTCATAATTTTAGACAAATATCATATGATCTCACCTTTAACAGGAACCTAAACAACAAAACAAAGAAACAAGCAAAATATAACTAAAGATACTGAAATAGAGAACAGACTGATAGAGTTCAGAGGGAAGAGGAGAGGGAATTTCAGGGGAATTTCAGGGGAAAAGGGGAAGGGTATACAGGAATAAGTATAAAGGACACATGGACAAAAACTAGGGGTGGGTGGAAATGGGAGGGAGAAGGGGAGGGCTGGGTGGGTGGGTTGGGATGGGAGTAAAAAATAGAAAATTGTACTGCAACAACAATTAAAATAAAATAAAAAATAAATGCTTAAAAATAAAATAAAATACTCATGATTTTTTTTCCTTTTTTTAATTTTTTTTAAATTTTAATCATTGTTCAAGTACAGTTTTCTCTCCCCCCTACTCCCATTCCAGCCCACCCACCCAACCCTCCCCCCTTCCCCCCATTACCCCCCACCCCTAGTTTTTGTCCATGTGTCTTCCAAATTTGTTCCTGTAAACCCTACCCATTCCCCCCTGAAATTCCCTCTTCTCTCCCCTCTGGTCACTGTCAGACTATCCCCTATTTCAGTGTCTTTGGTTATATTACTCATGATTTTTAAAAAATAAAGAATACATTTAGAAAATATGAAACATGTATGCACACACAAAAACCTCACAGTGTTTTTGGGTGTGCCAGCCACTGTGTTAGACACTTTAGACATTTTACCTTTGCACACCCTCCTCCATATTATTAGTAGTTGTTTTAAACTCCAGGTTATAGCAATGGCTTGAGACATTACCTGCCAGCCTGTTGTTTGTCAGGTAGTGGAGCCTACTGGTTATTGTTATGTAATTTCCTTAAGCAAGCAAGTGCCACCATGGATAGGTACATGGCAAGAATAACAGCTGATGCTGCAGCTCCTGAGCATTGGAGACAGATTAGCAGGAAAATAGCCTCAGGAAGAGAAATATGAAAGAAAAGAGAGCTGACTCCCAAAGTTTCTCCAACTTAAAACATTTCATAGACATGCTTTTCAACATTTATCTTGTAGTTCCTAGAAGTCTTCAGGCACAAACAGTGAGCATTTCTTGATCCATTAAAATAGCTCTGTGGTTAGTTCATGATATGCTAAGCAGAAGCACTTTAATTGAATATGTATCTTTAATTTACAGTTGATGCAAATTCCACTGTATTCATATAAGAAAATAAATTCTAGCCTGTAACAGAAGACGGGATAATTAGTGGGATATTTGGCCCAGTCTATCTAAGATACTGAAATATGACTTAACACAGAGCCAGGAGCAAGAAGGGGTTAATTAACAGTGAAAAGCTTTTATTATTAGAGTATACTGGAAACTTACATTCTGCCAACATATCTGTTGGACCTAACCTTAAAATGCACAGTCAGTTTGTATGCTTCATCTGCATAACTTAAAATTAATCGAGATAGTAATCTGATGTCATAAATTTTACTTATATATAGTTCAGTTATCATTAATCTATTCTATCCTTGTAAAGCTGAACTCTACAGTTTGGTAGCTACTAGTCATTATGTGGCTATCAAGCACTTGACAGGCCTTTCTGAATTGAGATGTTCTATAAAATACACATTAGATATTGAAGATTATTATAAAATATAAATAGTAAATTTCTCACTACAAATTTTTATATTGATTACATGTTGAAATTATATATTCTGCTATAATGAAATAAATAAAATATACCATTAAGTTATTTTGTTTCTTTTACTTTTTAATTTTTTCCTTATTTTATTTTTATTTATTTATTTTAGTATATTTTCTTGATTATGCTATTACAATTGTCCCATTTTCCCCCTTCACTCCCCTCCACCCTGCACACCCCCTGACATCCACATTCCCTCACTTTAGTTCATGTCCATGGCTCATAAATATAAGTTCTTTGGCTTCTACATTTCCCATACTATTCTTACCCTCCCCCTGTCTATTTTCTACCTACCATCTATGCTACTTATTCTCTGTACCTTTTCCCCTTCTCTCCTCCTTCCACTCCCCAGTTGATAACCCTCCATGTGATCTCCGTTTCTGTGGTTTTATCCCTGTTCTAGTTGTTTACTTAGTTTGTTTTTGTTTTTGTTTTAGGTGTGGTTGTTAATAATTGTGAGTTTGCTGTCATTTTACTATACATGTTTTTTATCTTCTTTTTCTTAGATAAATCCCTTTAACATTTCATATAGTAAGGGCTTAGTGATGATGAACTCCTTGAACTTGACCTTATCTGAGAAGCACGTCATCTGCCCTTCCATTCTAAATGAAAGCTTTGCTGCATAGAGCAATCTTGGATGTAGGTCTTTGCCTTTCATGACTTAGAATACTTCTTTCCAGCTCCTTCTTGCCTGCAAGGTCTCTTTTGAGAAATCAGCTGACAGTCTTATGGGCACTCCTTTGTAGGTAACTCTCTCTTTTTGTCTTGCTACTTTTAAGATTCTCTCGTTATCTTTCATCTTAGGTAATGTAATTATGATGTGCCTTGCTGTGTTCGTCCAACTTCTTTGGGACTCTCTGAGCTTTCTAGACTTCCTGGAAGTCTATTTCCTTTGCCAGATTGGGGAAGTTCTCCTTTATTATTTGTTCAAATAACTTTTCCACTTGTTGCTCTTCCTCTTCTCCTTTTGGTACTATAATTTGGATGTTGGAACATTTAAAGATGTCCTGGAGGTTCCTAAGTCTCTCCTCATTTTTTTTTTAATTCGTGTTTCTTCATTCTTTTCTGATTGGATGTTTCTTTCTATTCTGGTCCACACCATTGATTTGAGTCCCAGTTTCCTTCCCATCACTATTGGTTCCCTGTACATTTTCCTTTATTTCACTTAGCATACCTTTTATTTTTTCATCTAATTTGCAACCAAATTCAACCAGTTCTGTGAGCATCCTGATTATCAGTGTTTTGAACTGTACATGTGATAGGTTGGCTACCTAGGTTTGTCACTTAGTTGTATTTTTTCTGGAGCTTTGATCTGTTCTTTTGTTTGGGCCTTTTTTTTTTTTGTCTTGATGTGCCTGTTATGTAGTGAGGGGTGGAGCCTAAGGTATTCATGCAGGTGGGGTAACCCACGTCCCTGGGCTGTGATGCTGTATGTAGGGCAGGGGTCCAAGAGGGAACAGTGGCACTTGCTCTGCTCTCAGCCCCTTTCAGTCACTTCCCCCACTTCCCACAAGCAAATTGGGCCCTTCTGGTGCTGATTCTCATGTGGGTGAGTTTGTATACATTCTAGGACCCTGTGGGTCTCTCCAACAAACTCTCCTGTGAGGCTGGGAGTTTCTCCCAGCACCTCAACCCCCACAGGTGTTTTCAATCTGTGATTTGAGGCTTTATTTCCACGAGCTGGGACCCTGGGTTATGCGGTCCATCCTGCTCCCCAGTTTCACCTGGTTTATCTGCACATGAATGTGGGACCACCTGGTCCACCAGCCATCCTGCGTACTATGCCCCTCTATAGTCCACTGCCTCACTGGGCCTGCCAGCCACTGCTTTGCCAAGAGCCCTCTCTGCCCTGGCTGCCCAACTCTGTGCCTCCTAAATGGTCTGGATGAATGTGTCTTCTTTAACTCCTTGGTTGTTGGACTTCCATACAGTTCGATTTTCTGTCAGTTCTGGTTGTTTTTTTTTTTTTTTTTTTTTTTTTTTAATTATTGTTGTCCTTCTTTTGGTTGTGTGAGGAGGCACAGTATGTCTACCTATGCCTCCATCTTGGCCAGAAGTTCCTCTTTTACTTTTTAGATATGGCTATTAGATAATTTAAAATTACCTGTGTGACATATATATTTGCTTCATATTATATTTCTATTGGGCAACACTTCTCTAGATTTCCCTCTTTTCCCTCTCCAGCTACTTATACATATTTTGAGTAATACATAAAATGGCATGAGGTGGTGTGGATCAATGGTTCAACACAGCATTATTTGGCTCATAGAAAAAGAAAAAAACCTCAATAAGAAGAAAATAAAACTCAGACATTTCAGCGAGGGTCTTTAATTTGACCTTTAGTGTAACTGAATCCATATTTAAACAGAGGTTTTAATTGCCATATTTAAACATATTGCCATGTTCAAATAGGATTTGCCACAATTATTATAAGAAAATTCTAGAACGTTATTTCAGATCAATAAGGACATTGGAATTATATGCAAAATATTTATTGAAATCTATTATAAAAGAACATCCTCAAGGAACCAAGCTTTTTGCGTGTTTTGTTACACCTTCCTTAGAGTGTCACCTTAATTGTTAGAATAGTTCCACCAGTATTGTAGGAAGGCTACAGAGTTCCAGGAGACATCTATCCCCAAGAAAAGAAAAAAAAGCAATGAAAGAAAAGGAGCTATCTCTTTTTTGAGTAGTCTTTTACATTTTGTTAGTTGAAATTTTATCAAATGGTCATGACTATACTAGTCACTGCCAAAGCAGTTGGGATAACTACAGACCAGTGTCAGAGGATGCTGTCCACCTACTCAAAAGCATATGGCCTTTTGGAGGAGGGAAGATAACTGAATGAATGAGTTTTGGAAATAAGGAAGAAAGAGAGGTTGGTGGAGAGCGATGTTGGGTAGATAGCCATGAGTGACTGCTCTAACTGCAACTGAAATATTTTCCTTAAAACAAACATTTTCCATTTCAAATTATGAATGTCATTGCTTAAAGAAAATTATTTCTAGATATGTGGTGTCAAAATTAGAATTATTGATTTCACTTGATTTTTTAAAATTATTTTTACAGTTGGCATTCAGCATTATACAGGCTTTAGGTGTGCAACATAGTTGTTAGACTTTTACATAACTTATGAAATGATCTCCCATAAATTTAGTTCCCACCTGACACCATACATAGTTATTACACTATTATTGACTATATTTCCTGTGCTGTACTTTATATGTCTATGAATATTGGACATTTCTGTTTCTAAGGAAATGAAACATAATTATTCAAGGACACTAAAATCTTTAGTTTTTATCAAAATTGAATAGTTGTAGACTGATATATTTATATATACATTTTTTACAATGTCATCCCTTGACAATATAAGAAAATTGATACAATTCAAACACAATGAACCCTGTGGCCTTGATTTCTTGCTTCTCTTCCCTATTGTTTTCATGGTAGTTAATAAAGTTTCCAGGAAGAGCACCCCAGGAAATCTATTATAATTTTGTTTTCTTAAATATTTTCTTCTTTGGTTTAAAGTCTAACCATTTTGTTAAATGTTCTGCACACTATATCATACAAATAAACATTTGATCAAAAATTCAAATCATTTGAAAAGTAGAAAGTAATTCAGGCCCTGGCCATGTAGTACAGTTCGTTATAGTGTCATCCCAATATGTCAAGCTTGTGGGTTGATCCCCTGTCAGGGTGTTACTGAACAGCAAGTAGGGCCCTGCTTCTTGCTGCCACTCTTTAGGCAAAATTATGGAGGCAAAGTTTTAGTGATAAAGGAGAGGAATCTTTATTCAAAAGCTACATGATTTTGGAATAAATGCTTTCACATGCATCAGTCACTTAAGTCTATCAATTAAGGCTAAACTCTTTAACACCTGAGTTCTCCTACTATTAGTTCTCCTACTATTAGTTCTCCTACTATTCTCCCCCAGTTAGTTTTTAATTATCTTATATCCATAGAATTAGTTCACAAACTAAAACAACATTAGATACAAAAGCTACATAATTTGGAAGAATGGCAGGCTTCTGTCTCAGAGCTTGTCCCTTCTAGAACACCCAAAGCAGAATAACCCTGTCACCCTCTGCC
Source organism: Phyllostomus discolor (assembly GCF_004126475.2). NCBI lineage: Eukaryota > Metazoa > Chordata > Mammalia > Chiroptera > Phyllostomidae > Phyllostomus > Phyllostomus discolor. The sequence goes on along the minus strand of NC_040908.2, from coordinate 93,670,723 downwards.
AGGTCAGCGCTATCCTAGGCTGTGCCTGCAGTTTCTTCTCCATCCCAAATCCATCTGAAATGCTGTTTTATGGGAAATGCAGGCAGCTGCAGCATGGTCACCCAGGAAAACTTGAGGAAGAGAGCCCAAGAGCCAGTCTGTCCTCTTTTTGTTTTAAGTCTTATGGCCCAGAATTCTGTGAGCTATACAGGTGTTTGGCTTCTCCCATTGCCTTGGGCAACCTTCTTCTATGGCCCTTCCCTACTCCTCCCCAATAATCCGATCAGATCTCTCTGTATCAAGAGCACATCGAGAATCAACTAATGAATACATTAAAAAGTAGAACAATAAATCAGTGTTTCTCTCTGTCTTGCTGTATTTCTCCCTTTCTTTTTCTCTCTAAAATCAATAAATACATTTTTTAAAAAGTAATCCATACATGATCAATTCCAAATGCTTTTACTTTCACAATGCAAAATGGAGGCACAAGGATAACACACATACTAAGTCATATTCACTTATATCATAAGTCAAGAAATAAGCTATGATTACCTGCAATGTATGTACTGAAGTGTTACCATAAAGATCACAATATGATTATTGTTGGCATGTTGATAGTGATGAAAGACAGGCAACAATCAGAAAGCAAAAGTTAGATAATTACTAAACAAACAATGTAAGGAGAGAAAAAATAAAATTGATAAGATGTCATACCAGATGAATTCTAGACCTCAGGACAGAGAAGTGCCAGACCATGTGAAAGAAATGAAAGAGAAAGGAACATTCCTGTAAGGGAAAACAAGGTCAAAGATACACAGGCCAAAAAAATAAAAAAAGCTTGACATGTTCAAGAAAATCACAGAAGTCAATATAACTAAAAGAAGTAGAGTGGACAAGGTGTAGAATCATGTAACCTAATGTCTTGAATGTGGGCTAGTGGCTAACCATAAAAGGCCTCTTTTAAATGTTTTTATTTTAAAGATTATCTAAAAATATTGAAGCAGTAAAGTGAATCATCTTATTTATTTTCTTAAAAGCTTACTCGAACTTAGCTATAATTCAAAAGAGATTAAGGAGTGGCATCAATGAAAATGAGATCAGTTAGGAGTCAATTGTAGTAGTACAGGTGAAATAATATGGTGATTTGAACCAAGTTGGTAGCTGTGTAACTTGTAAAAAAATATTGTTGCATTCAATGTATTTTTAAAAATAGAACCTACAGAATTTACTGATGGATTATACAAATGGTATGAAAAAAATGAAGAGGTATAGGATGGATTCCAGTTCTAGAATTAGTGAAATGGATAAGAAGGTATAAAATAGGTGCATGTAGGCATTTCTAACATTGAGGAGACCATGAGAGAACCAGGAGGACATGACAAGTGGGACTTGGACATATGTGTCTGTACTGACAAAGGGGAAGGGACTCTGGCTAAAAACCTAATAACTGCAAGATTAGAGACTGGGCAGAAAGGAGGACAAGAAAGGAGACTAACATGGGGAAACCAGTGATGTATAAAATAATAGGAAAATCTGGTACGTGTGAAACCAAGAGAAAAGAGATTTATTTCAATAGATAGAGATTTTGATGAAGATTCATTCCAACATTTTACAAGTCATATTCAGTGTACTGGAAAGATAGAAGCCATATTACAGCAGGCTGAAGAATACACTGGAGGTGAGGACTGGAAAACAATATGCAAAGAAAAATTTTAAAAGAAGTATGACTATTAATAAGGAGCAAAAATTGTGTTTATAATTGGAATAAATTTTGAATCAAAAGAATGAGATAAAATACTTTATAACCAGTTTGGTCTTGATTTTATTGCATCACAAAGCTTCTAGAACAATCCTCATTTTGAAGTTCTTCAATAAAGCTAATAGTTTCTTATTTTCAACTTCCTAATATGTAAATGCAGGAATTATTTATTTGTTGATCAATATTTGAGAGCCTATTGTATACTAGATCAGGGGATTGGTATGGAGTTCAACAATAAAGAAGACAGTTCCAATTCTCAAAAAGCTAAAGAGTGGGAGAAATAAGCAAGTAAAAGATTATGTGAATAGTGTGCTTACGGGACAGTGCTGTAATCTATGAGAAGTGACAATTAGACTTTGTTGTCCAGGGTAACTTGTTAATCCTACCAGATATGAGTAAGCTAAAGACTAAAGAATTAGGAGATGTTAATTAGGGAAAATGTGTATGCAGGATAGGATAACAGGGTGGGGAAGGTAAATACACAAAAAGGCATAAACAGTAATTTGGAGGGTGCAGTGAGATTGGGTGAATTCTTGATCTAGTAGTATGGCCAGGACACAGACTAAGATATGAAGTATGGTGAAAAATGAGATGTTACATGGAAACTGTGCATGTATGTTTCTGTGTTGGGGCATTAAGTAGTTGGCTGTGGTGGTGGGCAGTCTGGTGTGACAGAGGAAAGAGAGAATCAATGTAGAACAAGGCAGAGATACATAGGATCATTATTAAAGGATTTGTTTGGACTTTGCACAAAGGAGTCTTAAAAGTATTGTTAAAATAACACCAGGTACACCTTCCTTCCCTTGAAATAACCTTGCATACATAAAGCACTAAATCAATGCTAATGATTACAAAAAATGGGAAGAGACTGGTGTTAAATATTGAAATCAAAGATCCTCTTAAACACTCATTCTAACTGGCTCAATATCTGGAAAGTGAAGTAATATTTGCAAGAAATATATTTTTATTATTTTAGTAAAACAGTAAGTTGTCATTATTTATCATTATAATATTCCATAAATAAATGTGTATCAACAAAAATACATCCTACATCTATGAAACACTAACCTCAGAACACTATAGTTATTCTATTTTTATTCTGGAGAAAACAAAAGCAAAAAGCATGTATCTTATGGGTATAATATGCTATTAGGAGATCTAAAGTCTAACATGTTCTTTTTCTTGTATAATTTGTTAAAAGAGATGAAATTTTACCTCAACGAGACCAAAGTCTACTAAACAAACTAGATAATAATAAATGCATTAAAATATATTCAATATTTCCAAATCATAGGCATCTACATTTATAGTGACATTTCACATTTATATTGTTTTCATTAATGCCATAACTTTTAAACATAAAAGGAATCTTATTAATAAATTTCTTTACCTGGAAAAGTCAGAAATAGAAAAAAACTCCTAAATTATTCTCAACTTTAGTCCATTTGATATAAAAACTATTTACCTACACTAACAACTCAATATTGGATTTTCATCTCTCATAGTATATATACCCAAAGAAAGAGAACTCTGCAAATTTGAAAATCTTGAGTGTTTTTTTAATCCTATGAAAACTAAAACTTATCTGGTACTAGTTACACAATAGAGCTAATATTGAAATGCATTAGATTCTTTAAAAATTTTAGAAGAGTTTAGTAAAAAGTTTAATTTTTGCATAATGAATGCCAAACTTCAGAAAAAAATGTGGAAAAGATGTTATATGCAGCAGTTGCAAAGTCTATGTTCTTGCTTTTTCTGTTGAAAGAAACATTAATATGTTAATGTATTCTACTTAAATAGAATTCCATAGTTGTGAAATCTAGCTGTATTACTGGAGTATAAGTGGTTCCTGCACCACCTAATATCCCCAACTCCACAAGATTTGAAACATTTTTTTAGAAGGTTAAATTAGAGGCCTTGTCATTGATTGAATTTAAAACCTGAAAGGTTTTATGATTAATAATACTTTAGACTGTAATTTACTGTTTACCAGACTGTCTTATCTATATTCTCCACAGCAATCATATGCTGTAGATACCATTATTACTTATCTGTTATAGGCAGGATACTAACACAGAGAGATTAACTAATTTGCCAATATCACACAGTGATAAGTGGTATAGATAATGATATAGGATGTCCAGGTAAATTTTAGTTTCAGGTTGACTTTTTTTCATGTAAATATGTTCCAAATATTCCATTGCATATATTTAGATTTAAACATATGTATTGATTATCTGAAACTCAAATTTAACTGGGTATCCTGCATTTTTATTTGTTAAACCTTAAAACCTAGGTAGAACAAATATTTCTATCTGGTTTGTCTCACCTCAAAGTTTGTGCTTTTCCCCTTTACTGTGACCTACTACCCTATTACGCTATGCATTAGACAACACACATAATATAAAAAATGAGGGGCAAGAGTATTTGAAAGGAAATAATGGGGCAAGGGTAATTTGAAATTTAAAAATACAGCACAAAAGCTATTGCTCATTTGCATATTCATTATCATCACCATTATTATAGTTGTAATCTATACTGTACATTAAAAACTGCCTAACATGAAGGGATTAAGCAAAAACAAAATACAAAACAGAATAACAACAACAACAAAAATTATCTTATAGGCATAGACAACAGTATGGTGGTGATTACCAGACAGAGAGGGAAATGGGGAGGAGACAGAAGAGAATATGGGGAATAAATGGTGATAGAAGGAGACTTGACTTGGATTGGTGACTATACAATATAATATACAGATGATACATTATGCAATTGTACACCTGAAACCTATACAATTTTATTAACCAATGCCACCTCACTAAATTCAATAAAAGTAAAATAAAATATTTTAAAAAGAACTTACTATGTGCCTTATAGAATGCTCCTTGCTCTAAATGCATAATTACTTTAAATATTACAGATATTACTTCAATTTAACAATGAGGGTAAGAGAGGTAAAGATGCCCTTCCAATGTCACACAGATAGGCAGTGGTTTCAACACAAAGCGGGTGCTCTCATGATTTAACTTAAACTTCAGTGTTTACTGTGTAACACCACTAGACAGGGGTTCTGAAACCTAAGCATACATTGAATAACCCAAAGAAGGGCTCGTTAAACCACAGATTGCTTGAGCCCCACCCCCAGAATTTCTGACTAAGTTGTTCTAGAGTAGGACTTGGAAATTTGCATCTGTAACAAGCTTCCAGATGATTCACAAGTTCCTGGTCTGGAGATTCTACTTGAGAACCATCTGCTGCCAGTGGTTCTGTCTCTGGGCCTTAGTCCAATTGGGCTGGTCTAACAGGGTACCGTGGATTGGGTGGTTTATAAACAACTGTCCTGGAGACTGAGAAGTCCTAGATCAAGACACCTGCAGATTCACTGTCTTGTGAGGTCCTTTTCCTGGCTCACACATAGCTGTCTCTTAAGGTGCCCTTACTTGGCAGAAGGTTGAGGGAACTTCTGGGGTCCCTTTTTATAAGGGCGCTAATTCCATTCACAAAGGCTCCACCCTCATGACATAATCACCTCCTAAGTGCCCCAGTTCCTAATACTATCACATTAGGGTTAGAGTTCCACAAATAAATTCTGGAGAGACACAAACGTACAGTCATAACAGGAATTTTTCTATCAACTACTCAAATTTCAGTGAAATCAAGGCTAGAATATATAAGTCATATGACAAAGAATATGACAAAATTAGTACCTCTGAGTAGAAGACAGAAATGCAAGGTAAATATGTAAAAACTATGTGGTATCTACATGGCAATTTAGGAGAATGTTTAAGTGAGACTCACAGAATAACTACAACAGTGCATTTATGGATGTAGGGGGGTCTAATTCAGGGACTGGAAGAAAGTGAGTTTATTAACAGTTTTATTTGTAATTCATGTAATCTGGTTCTCCTAGAAAAGAATGTAAAAGGACTTAAGTATTTCCTTTTGGCTTTTGAGAGATAAAGTTTTCCTCTTCAGCATGTAATAAATCACTAAGAATTTAATCAGGTATTACACATTTTCCTACTGAGTCTTAGACTAATCTTCCTCTTAGACAACATGGCACTGTATAAAAAATATTAAAAATATATCATAATCTTTGACCCAGCAAATTCACTTTAGGAAGCTGATATAAGGAAACAATTATTGACAGATTTATAAAGAGATTAATCACAGCATTGTCTCTAACAGAGATAATTGGGAACTAAGTAGACAGACCTCTCTATGAAAGCACCTCCTTATAATTCTCCCTTGTGTGCCACTTAACCCCTGCATTGGTCTTTTCACTTTCTTGAGCTGGCCACTCTTTTCTTTACCCCAGAGCCTTACTATCATGTTCCTGCACATATTTCATGTGTTACCTTAAATGAGACTGCTCTCTATGTTTTCCTACTTCACATAGTTATTATAATTATTTACATGTATACTTGGTTGACTTAATGTATATCTGTGTTTACCTCCAATGCATCATCTCCATGAGGGCACTACTCATTTCTGCTCATTTGGAAGGTCTCATACAGCATCTACCACCCAGTAAGCAGTAAGTATTTACTAAGTGAATTAGTGAGTAAATTCCTTTCTGGAGTTTGTTTTATACAATTTATTTTTCAGAATTCTGTAAAAGCTCCAGGATATTTGATGTGAATAATGCCACATATTTCTGATGTCAGATGAATCTGGGCAATTGCTATTTTCTAAGAATAACACTATTAGGTTCTGATTTTTCTTTAAATAATTAAATTACTTCTATGCTTTAAGAAATAAAATAAGACTTAATTATCAGATAGGTTGAACTGAAACCTCTCTTTGCCCGTTAAATTTTCATCAACTTCACTAATCAAAGAGAATGCAAAAAGTTATCTTCCAGGCATAAATCTTTTGAAAAAATCAAATAAAAAGAGGAAATGAGCAATGTATTATATGCATTTTGGGTCCATGTCTTAGCCATTGACTACTTGCATGGACTAGAATTTATTTCACCATATACTTGAAATTGTCAATTAATTAAAAGATTTAAAAAGAGCCCTGAATAGAGAAATAGATGTTTCCCAAACTTCCAAGCAAATAAACAAAAAACAATGTTCATGTGAAAATGCTAAGCAATACATTAAATTAAGGTACTTTTTAGTAAAACAATCAACCTAATAATCCTCAATAACAATTATAATAAGCACAGGTTGTTCTGGATTATTAATAACTCTATGTTTGGACAAACTATTCTACAATTATAACACTATGCTCTTCTTTTGTGACAGTTTACTCTTTGTTGATACTATTTTTGTTTTGTTTAACTTGAAGCTTAGCAATATGCTATAGTTTTTAATCCAGTACCTTGCTCATAGTAAGTCCTTGAAGTGTCTTTAAAACTAGCTTCAAGAATGAACAAGAATCAATATGGGGTTTGAGATTAATATCTATATTTGCATGCTCTGAGTATAAACCTGTGACATATGATTATACTTTATTTTATTATGTATATCAGTAGGTTTCAGTCAGAAAACAGAGCTAGCACAAGCTTTGTATTAGAAGATTTATAAAAAAATGATTTGGCTTACGTGATTGCTGGGGCCAGGAAGTCATGTCTCAAATCCATGAAGCAGGCTGTCAGGAAGAGGGGGCTGGGACTCTGAGCCATGAGTTCAAGCTTCAGTCCAGAAGCCAACTTTCTTCTTCAAGGAAGCCTCAGTTTTCTTAGTTCATTGAATGTTGCCTGTCCTGATGATCCAGGATAATCTCTCTTACTTAAAATGAACTTATTATAAACTTAATATCTACAAAATGTTTCATAGAAATGCCTAGTTTAGTGTTTGAGATATTAAGGACTACAGACTAGCCAAGGGGGTACATAAAACTACCACACTAGTATTCTCATGAGAACTAAACTACCTGTTCCTTGCATAATATTTAAAAAGTAAGGTAGTTAGAATACACACACACACACACACACACACACACACGTATATATATTCTTCAACTATAAAAGTGAGATAGTTGGAAAAGATATTCTCCAAATTCCCTCTCAGCTCTACATTATAAAAAACCAAACATTCAATAGTCTGTGAATTCATCAATATTTTCATGAGTATAATTTTGATCAACTGGAAAACTTGAAAAAGTGTAAGAGTGGACGAGTTAAAGGATAAAGAAGAAGAGGAAGGAGATGAAGAAGAGGAAAAGGAGAAAGAGAACTTTGCAGAAAAAGGGCACATTTCTTTAAAGATTCTATTTCTGCTTAATAGTTTTACTCTTTTTTCCTGTTAGTTTAAGATTTAGGAGATATTTAGTTTCTTTCAAGCAGAGTTCATTGGGCAGATTCTTTCTACACAAATGGAGAGTTGAAAGGGGAGTTGAAAGCAAAATAGACAATTGCTGATAATGAGCATTTCTGAGCTACTTCCCCACCCACTATTTTGCCTCAACTTGAGACCTTGCATAATAGAATATGGACATACTTGTCAATGTATTAACTGTTACTATCTGACTTCTTTTCTGCCTTATTCAAAACTTTATTGATATGTTTGATGTTTTAACAGTAAAATTTTCTTTAGTGTAATTAATGAGTAAAATTTTTAATACTATTTCATGTGAAAATATTATGATGTGAATACTCAGGTAGTTTATTGTGTACTTCTAATCATAGAAAATTAGATAAAAATAGTAGATTTTTACTAATTAAGTAGAAATTTATTTCCATCTTGAGATCACCACTGTCATTTCCCAGGTTCCACCTGAGCCCTAATGGGTCTTCTTGAACTTGCTTTTGCTCTCTTCCAATCTATATTCCACCAGCCAACAGAGTACTCATTAAAAAGTATGAACTTGATGGTGCTTGGTCTGTGCTTAAACTCTCCTGGCTCCTTTATTTGTTATTGAAGACTGCCATTAGTAACAAAATTACAAGCATAGCTCCATGACTTCACATGATCTGGATAGTGTCTTTCTCATCAGCCCCATTTCAGATCCTTTATTTCTAACCATACTAGCATTTTTTAAAATTTTTAACCCAGATTAAGCCAGTCTTTATTTCTTTTTAAAATTTATTTATTGATTTTGTTTAGTTTTGAGAGAGAGTGAAGAGACAGAGAAAGAGAGAAATTGAGAGAGAGAAACATCTCTCTCAATGGACGGATTTGCTGTTGAATCCATTTATGCATTCATCCATTGTTTCTTGTGTGTGCCCAGGGATCAAACCTGCAAACTTGTCATATCTGGAAAATGCTCTAACCAACTGAGCTACCCACCAGGGCAGGCCAGGCTTTTTGTGTTTTGAACACCTTGAACTTTCTTTTACAAGTTTTAGCAAATCATAATTATGTAACTAATTGTGGAATTCATTGCTTTAATTTTATCTTCCTGCTAGAACATGACCTCTATTAGTTCAGACCTTTTGTCTTGTATACTGGTCTATCTCCTCAGTACTTAATGTCTTTCACACATGGATATTCCATTCATATATTAATGAATAAGTTAATGAACAAGTTTTGAGCCAGACAACCCTAAATTCTGACCCCAGTCCTACCCATTTGCAACATTTTACCTTATTTACATTGTGATCTTTGTGAACTTCATTCTTCACTATCTGTAAAATGGGGAATCATGACTTCCTCAGGCAGATTGTGTGTTGAACGTAAGAAATGTAGGTGACATTCCTGACACCTAGTGGGTACTTGGTAAATATTAGTGTTCATAAAAACAAATTTTCACCATTTTTATCTTATCTCATAGTCACCTTAAGCTCTGCTACTCAAAGTGTGGTCTGCAGGCCCCAGGTAGTTGTTAGAAATGCTGAGTCTCCAGGCCAACTGAATCAGAATATGATTTTGAACAAGAATTCTAGGTGATTCTCTCATCAAAATCTGAGAGCCATTATATTTGGATTTCACTTGTTTGAATTGTTTTGTATAATTTTTGGATACACCTAAAGATGTTTTATTTGTCATCTGATCTAATTTGATTAAATAGAAATGAGGCTGAAAACTCTATCATTAATGAGTCTTTGTCTTTGACCTTTCACACTTTATTTAAAATGTACCTATGTTTGAAATTAGTCTGTGTGCAATGACTGAGTAACTTTGGTTCCATATCTAGCCTTCTGGTTGAGGGACATTAATTTAAAAAAAAATATCTGTACTTACCTTTCTGTGAAAGTGGAAGCTTTTTACTTCAATGTGTCTATAAGAGTAATGTCAAACAATGCAGCCCAAGCAAATTTCATCACCACCTAAGCTCCTTGTGGGATGAGTGCCCAAATCAATAGTGTAGGTAACACAATTACTGTTTAACAAATTGTATCCATTTCCCTGAGATGCTATAACTGAGATTTCATTGTTGTGATAGAAACAATACTGTGAAAAAATGAGCCCCAAGTGTCTGAGGATTAAGGGTGATAGAGAAATTTAATAGTGTGTAGGGATAGGGCACTTTTTCTTTTATTATTTAACCAAGTATCGTACAGTAATTTGTTTCCTATTTTTATCTCAAAGGCATTGACCTGCGTCTTGTCTTGCTTAGCATCCCTATGGAGCTGAGCCAAAAACTGAAGTCCCTTTGATGCTAATAGGCACTCTGGGCCCTGATTAGCCCTACCGGGTTTGTGCAGGAAAGCCAGATGCAGGCTCTTTATTTATATCAGTGTTTGTGTGATCACAGGGGAAATGACTGTTTCTCAGAGAATGACTTTTATAGCAGTGAAGATATTTGCAGCTTAATTTTCATTTTTTACTAGTCATTTACTCAGTGTAAGCAATCTATTCTTAGAATTTGAATGCCTACCTTAATTGAAAGTACACATTGGACAAATAACCAGGAGACTTGCATTCTGAAGTCCTTTCCAAAGGAAATTTCTATGAGTTAAGCTATCAGTGAAAAGGAATGTCTTTGAAATGGAAGGAAAGTTATCAAAAGAATACCAAATATGAACAGAATGCCAAAAATAGCATTTAGGGAGTCCATGAAATCCCTATAGTTACATTTATATGTAAACAATTTTATAATTGTTTGTGTTGGTTTACATGCATTCATGGGGAGGATCCATGGCTTTCATCGGATTCTTGAGTGGGTCTCTGACCCAAAGAAAGAATATGACAGGAGAACAAATGAAGAGTTAAGGGTGCCCATTTGAAAGGAGGTTTAATACAATTGCCAAAGATAACAATTTTTTGTCTTAAATAGAATTTTAAACATGTATTTCTAAAATTTTAATAATGATTTAAATTCTGATAACAGCCAAAACATACATGCTACACACACCTTCTAAGGATAATTTGTCCTGTATTTGGCTAAGTCTGTGAATTGCTTTTTATTCAATCAATTGCAAACTGATTCAAACTGTTAAAAATACTACTTCAGGGGCAACTCAGCAGTTATGAGAATTAGAGAAATATTTTTAAAAATCAACTTGTACAAGAGAACCTCATGTAAATTTTAAAGGATAGTGTTCCATTCTGGAAAAGAGTAATTTTAAAGGTATAATTTTTGCTACTGAAGTATCTTAACACTGCTTTAGATTTATTTCTTTTATATTTTTCCAAAATTGAATTCTATCTAACACCATACATATTCTTGAGGAAAATGTGATTTATCACAGCAAACTCTCTTTTATCTTGTCATTTGAGACAGAATATCTGACTGCAAACATGCCTATTCAAGTTCATTTGTTTCTCATGTGTCTTTGTAGATTATCTGAGATCAGATTTAGCTCTGTGGATAATTTTTGAGCAACATAATTATTTTCAAGATATTAGGGCACATTTAAATATTTTTTTAGCAAGTAAAGTGATGTCAGCATTGTATAAAATTCTATCTTTCTAGGCTTGTTGTTTTAATCTATATTTTATTTGGGTGTTAAGTACAGAGATTTTGTGCTTTCAGTAAACACTGCCTAGTGGTTTTATTTTTAAAACTGCATCTTAAATCAAGATGGAACAGGTGGAAGCTTTGTTGCTTAAACAAGCAACTACACTTTAAAGCAGAAACTAAAATCATGGTGTCCAGGAAGAATGTAAGAATCTTCCATAAAATCTAAATTTTCTTCTTAGTAGCATTTCAATTACATTCACATATTTTCTTTATAAAACAAAATGGTAGTTTTTACATATTTGCTTTCCACCCTCTTTTATTTCCTGAAATATAAATCAAACCATCACCATCTCTTCACCTAAAAATGATTACCATAATATATCTGTTGTGGAATAGTTTAATGTCTGCTGATAGTTTGAATTTTTGTCCCACTCTCCCAACAAGTTTTACTACAGGGGAGATGAATTTCCAGCTCTCAGAAAGTCATGAATATGACTATTCTCTTTGGGAAAAATAGCACTGGTAAGGGATGGGACTACAGAACCAAATGTTTTGGAACCAGGAAATGGACACTCTTTTTCAAGGACACTTTTCATTATTCAGAGATGAATGTGCATAAGCCCACACAGTCTCTGAGGAACAGAAATAGAACTCCACCATTGTCTACTAATACACATTGAAGTAAATTGTATTCCCAACCTTTTACTCAATATCTCAGCTGAATCAGGTTCAGAGACTGCTCATATCTTTGGGGACACAGAAGACAATTGGAATCTTTTCTTAGCTTGTTCAATTTAGAATTTAGACTTTACCGATAATTTTTCTTGGGCTGATAATGAAAGTTGCTGGCACATTGCCCAGCCTGGATAGTTATCTATAAATAAATAAAGCTGTATGCTAGTTTGGCCCAAAAGAACATGATATTAGAGCCTGCAGCACATAGGTGAAATGTCTGCTGGGAGACATCTGTGCCACTATAAAAACTGAAGCAATAGAGAACATCAGTGAAGCCTTGGAGTTAGTAATAAGCCCAAATTAAAATGCATATAATGTAATTTTATATATTAAATAGTGTCCTCTTTTGAAGATATCCTTCCTTCTAAATACTTATTTAATTAGGTGTTTGATTAAAATTTTTGATGCCTATTTGATTAACTAAAAGATTGCAATGGATTTAACATGAATTAACTCCTATTTTCTCAATGTTGTTGGGAATAGAGCATGATAGCAAAGGTCCTGCAATCATTGAGCTTTTAGCTTTAAGTTTGTGTGTGTGTGTGTGTGTGTTGTTGTTGTTTGTTTGTTTTTTAGAATGGTGGGGTTAGGGGTGAAAACCAGAAAATAGGCACCACATAAATTTAGAAAATAAAAGCATGTTGAGAACTATGAGGCACAAAATACAGAAACTCCTCTGGACTATCCCTCTCTCCTGTAACTATTATCTTCCCTCTTTGGTTGACTGAATTCTACTTAATTTTCAGATTTCAGGCTAATAGTTGCATTTTCAGCGACTATCAAAGCCTTCACCTAACTTTGATAGTTCCATCATAAAGATCATGTACCTTGTACTTTTATTTCATAGCAGTTAATACATTAGTATTAATATCATTACTTATGCACTTTTGTAACTTTAATTTCACCAGATTGTAAGTTCCAGAAGAGCAGGAACCTAGCCTATTTTGTCCTCCATCACATCTGAGTGCCACATACTATGTCTGACAAATGATAATAATATTAAAAAGCTAGCATGCCACATACTATGATTTGGACACTCGTTTTATATTCAAACTTATTTATTAATACCTTAAATCTCTTTGAGTTAAGTACATAATATTTCCCATTTTACAGAGAAACTGAGGTAAATAAAACTTAAATATCATTATAAGCTTCTATAGCTGTTAAGGAGCTAAAAAATTGTGTCTAGTTTGAGTTTGTGTACTTAACCATTTTATTATAATGCCTTTATAGTAATTCTTTATCAAATTAATGAACAAATGGATGGACAAATTAGAAGAACCAGTACTGGAGTGCCTAGCCTACTTTAGTAGTGATGAATGGGCTGCTGAAGAAGCAAGAGATGAAATGAGTCCTGAAGGACAGAGAAGTAGGATTTAGCTCAAAAGATATGGGGTAGGAAGTTGGGCAAGGTTGGTGGATATGCCAAAAAGTATGTTCCTGATAGGCCAAACCTAATGGATGAAATTTTGGAGAAGAGTAATTACAGATACTGCTATAAATGAGTACGGACACACAGAAAATAATGGAAGTTTATTTAATCTGATATGTATACCAAGTATGAAAGATAGTTTGGTGAGATGTAAGGCTATTGACCCAGACAGGGCCTAAATCATGGAAGGCTTTATAAATACTATAAAGGTGACTTTATGGAATTTAACTGAAGGGCTTTGAGGAGAGAAATAACTCAATCAGATGTGCATTTTGAGAAAATTGTTATTAATTGAAAATCATTTTAAGGAATCTTGAACTTTCAAGATCAAAAGTGGAATGGGAAAGCTGTTGTGGTCTTGAGAGGAAAGATTTGGTGACCTGAATTAGCATGGTGGAGAGGATTGTTTGGAAGTTAGTTGTATTTAGGACTTAGAGACAAGAACACTTGGTGATGGGATATGGGATGAAGGAAGAAGTTAAATGTTCCAAATTATTCAAATAAGAAGCTGGAGTAGAATGTGGGGATGAAAAGGGCAGTGTGATATTTGAAACCCAAGGGTTGTATCCTAGTGACTGTGATCGTTAACAGTGGAATATGTTTTTCTCCAGTTTAAAAGTGAGATCTGGGCTGGAAATGTAAATTGGAGATAGTTTACTTAGCAACTGAAGCCATGGGTGCCCAAGGCAAGAGCAAAGAATGACTAGAACAGGTGGTCCAGAGCTTGTCGAAGTGAACTACAAATGTGCTGTTAGTATTCTTAGCCTCAGGTTCCTCTGCTATAAAATGTCAAAATATAGAATGTACTTCACAGTGTTGAAGTTAGGCTATTAAGAAACAATTATGAAAACCTCTGGCACATGGGGAACATTACTAAAATGTAAGGGTTTTTTTCCCCTTTGCTTCTATATATTTAATGATTCTCTTTCTCAAGTAATCTAAGAAATGAAAAATGACATTTAAGATATTTTAGAGTCTGAGATAGAAATAAGGGATAAGCTGCATCCAACCAATTATTTAATGTGTCATTGGATTTTTCATTTAACTATATACATATTATTTCTAAAATTCTACTTAATTGCTTTTCAAATTGACCTTTATTCATTGTTTCTTATGTCATTTTTTATTTTCCTCTAATTACTATAAACATATTTATTGCTGAATATCCATCAGAGTACGGATGCTAAACTTCTAATAATCATGATTAGAGTTGGCAGGAGATAGATAGGATTATATTTCCTAATGAAATGTAGATTCCTATTCAAGCCCCCAGAAATAAGAGACTAAGTTTGAAAAAAACACACAAACAAAAAAAAACCCCACTAAAATTAATTTAAGGCTAAATTTTCTTTCTATTAGCATTGTGAGAGGTTTTCCCACGTAAAGTATATGCATTTTCCTTTTTTATTTGTCAATGATACAA
The DNA here is from genome assembly GCF_004126475.2 of Phyllostomus discolor. Classification (NCBI taxonomy): domain Eukaryota; kingdom Metazoa; phylum Chordata; class Mammalia; order Chiroptera; family Phyllostomidae; genus Phyllostomus; species Phyllostomus discolor. The sequence continues at coordinate 93,655,597 of NC_040908.2, read as the reverse complement.
GGATTGGAATCTATGTATTCTATGATTACAGAGCCAAAGTTGGTATACTAACAGAAAGGTATATTTCCTGATCAAAAGTATTAAGATTAAGAGATTCTAGAATAAACTCTAGAAGAGGATTGTCTTAGGTAAAAATAAATAAGTAAATAAAAAGACATTCCTGGCTGTGTGGCTCTGTCTGGTTAGAATATTGTCCTGTATAGCAAAAGGTTGTGGGTTTGATTCCTGGTCAGAGCACATGCCTGAGTTGTGGTTGGATCCTTGGTTGGGGTACATGCAGGAGGCAACCTATCAATGTTTCTCTCTCTCTGTGTTTCTCTGTCCTTCTCTCTCTCCCCTCCCCTCCTTCTCTCTCTTAAAGCAATGAATAAATAAATACATAGATCAATAGACAGATAGTTTTCACCAGATTCTTTATGATAATATCTTCAGGTCAGCCATTGAATGTGGTGCTTAAAATTAGCTGTAGATAATTACAAAGATGCATTATTTCAAGTATAGGAGCTGAGTACTTAGCATGGCCTATGCCTTTATAAGGATTCAATGAGAAATTTGATCAGATAAATTTATTAAATTACCTCTCCACAAAATTCATGGGGAAAAAGACAACACAGTTACTGCATTGATGATTTGTTTACACATACCTATGCCAACACACTGCTTCCTAATTCATTCTAAAAATGTGCTTTATGCTAGCTAAGGCCCAAGAGTTTATCAGTAGCTAAAATGAAATTTTTATAGACATTGTGGTTATAATTCATATGCTTCTGGTTGAGTAAAAGTGTTCATCATTCCAAAATGTGTAACCACAATAGAAAATTATTGTATTTATTTCTTAATAATCTCCCTTCAGTTTATTGGATACATATAGCTTCATCCTTCTATGCCCATTTCTGAGCAGTCCTGAAAAGTCACACATATACTTACATCAAGGTAGAAAATGTTGAGTACATTTAATTTTATGTTTGACAATTGATAGACTTCTTCATTCAATTTCTTTATTTTTACTTCTTTACATGTGAAGGCCTGTCTTCAGATTAATAATTCAGATATCTATTAAATAGTCAAGCTTTGAGACTTCTTTGAGATAAAAGTACACTTGAGGAACTAGATTCTCTGTTCCTTTAGTTTCACCAGATGTTTATTTCATAGTCCATTACAACACTAGTATAATTCTTAGTGCTTTAGAGATACTATTGGCATGTCTCAAATTATTCTGAATTTGTTCTTTCACCCACTCCCTACTCAATTTCTCTTGTCCACTAGATTGTTCCAGAGATCAGCCCTTTTTGTCTTTAAGCATCTCACAATCTGGCCAAATTAAGACAAGTACAGTCGATTTTCATAGAATATAGCTATGTTAGTGACATAAAAAATATATTTGTGTCATAGAGGATAAATTGTTGCCTTTACCAAGGATGTGGAGATATCTGTATTTTATGGATATCATTTGAGCTGGGCATTGAGAAAGGATTGAAGGATGCATAAGATTGTCAAATAAATAGATCAAGTTGAATTTGTGAAACAACCAAAGGCACACACTGTGGGGAAGGAGACAAGTAGTTTTGTGTATTAAGACTTCAGAATACAGAACATCAAGTGAGAGGAGCAGCAACAAATAATTACCACAAAATAAGTGAGGCAGAGCATATCTCAACTGAATGAAATGTTAAGGAGTTTGGGGGAAACAAAAAAAATGTTTTCCAGAAGTAATGAAAGGAGGGTTCACTTGTTCAAGTATATATTATAGAAAATTAAGGTTGGTAGCAAAAATTATATCGCAAGTGTTTAAGTGAGATGGTCTTAAAGTCTAGGACATTTAAGAGTCATTTGGTAAGTATACTAAAGTGAAGCTTCTGGATTCTCACTCTGTGTAGTGCAGCTCAGAGATCTGTATTTTTAATAAGCATCCAAGGTGATGCAGTAAGTGCTTCATGAGATGTCTTTTCAGGCATTTTATGCAACAAGTTTGAGAAAAAGTACACTAAGGCATTGTGTAGAAAGTAAGTAGAGGCAGTAAGTGTAGGGAAAAAAATCCAAGAAGTTGGGGTTATAGGAAAGAAAAGAGAATGGTTAAAAATATGAACTCAGATTCATACTTTGTAGATTTGCATCCTGGTTCTGCCAGTCATTTCTTTGGGGTCTTCGGCAAATCATTCTGCACATCGGTGTCTCTACAACTAGAACAAGAACAGTCACAGCATCTAGCTCAGGGATTTTACGACCCTTATGTCATCGTTAGATGTAAAGTGCTTTGACTAATTCCAGGAGCATAGTAATTGTTCAGTATATTTTAGCAATTGTTACTATTGCTGACATTGTTGACAAAATAGCAGGATAAAAATATATTATTTTAAAATGTGCAGAGAATTTGCCTAGGGGATAAAGAAAAGATGCATAATGCAAAAATCCACTCTTGACTCAGGATCTCCAAGTACCAGGGATAAATGTAATAGAAGAAACAGGTGGGGCATACCTTGCTGAGGAAGAGAGAATGATACATTTTAGAAGCAGAAAAAAAGAGCAAAAGATTTAAACTTCAAAATATATCCTTATTGTCCAAACCTCTGTGCACTAAGTTCCTAGGAACAAATGAGAAAGTTCTCTATAGAATTACCCTCAGCTTTCTTTGTAATAATAAAAAGATAATAGTTCACCCCTAAAGGTGTTCCAATTTTGTCCTCTTTCATTACTGTAAGTCCCTCAATGTCAGCAGGTATTTTTTCATATTTCATCGAGAAGTTCAAGAGGAATCTGAAGTATATGTGTACTTCCTTAGATTTTATGCATTCTATTATAGTATCTCTGGATTCTTACGGATTCTCCACACCCTTACTCTGTCGTGATGTATGCTGTCTCTCCCTTTTTATCTCCTTTGGGATGCCTAGCTCCATCGATTTCTTCTATTTTCTCATATCTTTAATTTATCTATTTTCATCTTTTTCTTTTAACCCATTTTCTTCCATTTCTACAAATATTGTAACTCAAAAGCAGTATCTTTTTCTCAAAGATCTTTACAAATTGCTATATTTTCTTCTTTTGACAACAAATATTTTGATGATTACTGATAACCAATGCTTTCTCAGTCATTTAATCAAAATGGTTTTATTGAATATTCTTTCTTCCTGATCTTTCTATATAGTTTGATATTTTTGACCCCATTTTTCATTTTGAAACTCTCTCACTTGTTATTTTTATGTTCTCTACCTAGTCCTTTGGTTTTGTTTCTTCTCATAGTTTATTTGAGCATTGAACATAAGCATTCTCTATATTTTTGCATTTTATGTTTTACTACCTTTTCTCATTTCTGTAATATCATCCTATTTTTTTGTGGCTACAAATATGATCTTAACTCAGGTGACTTTCAAATCTGCAGTTTCTATTGGGCATCTTTACTGGGATGTCACATAGGCAGCTCAGATTCATCCTACATGGAACTCAACATCACCCCAACCTACATTCCTCTCCCATGTCTGACTGAGCTCTTTCTCACTGTGTTCTCCAAGTTACTTGGATTTAAAATTTAGATATAAATATTTGTCCCCTCTTAGTTTGCCCATAACTGTTTCTAAATGTTTTTATTTCCTTTAAATTTTATCTTAGTAAATTTTTTTCATCTTTTCTCTCCTAAATATCATGGCTACAATTCTATTTTATATTCTATGAGATGTCACATATAGTTGAGGACATCATGTGTTACACAATTTAATGGTGACATTCACATGAAATATGATGTGAATAGTGTTCCATAGTGTTTTGCACTGTAAAATCTGCAGAAATATGTGCAACTTCCCTGTAAACCCTCACTGCACAAACCATTGAGAAAAACACACAGCCAGTTTTATAACTTTAGTCTTTCATTTGAACTAAACCACACTACAACTTAAGTTTCCTAGAGTTTAGTTCCAGTCATACCATTCTCCCACTTTGAAATTTGCAGTGGCTTTGTCATATCTTACTGAAGAAAGCACCAAATCCTTAATGTTGTAATAAAGATCTTTGCCAAAATGCCCCCAACTTCCATCTGAGACACAAAAATGTATCTTGTGCTGTTTGAAACACAACTGTTTTTAAAAATATTGCCATAAATTAATTAAAATATATTTAAAATTTCAGATATAAGCTGGTTACTATTTCAAATTGGAAGTAATTTAAGTGCAAAAACACTATTTTAGGTATCTAAGGAAGTGTAAAAATAACAACACAAAATAAAAATAAAAAATAAAACATTGGATGATTGTGAGGGTAACATTTTAAACAAAGTTTTGTGTTATAGCTAGAATTAGATTTATGTTAGATTTGATGGTAAGGCTTAGGTATGGCTTTTGGTGAAGTAATGTGTTGATGATGTTGAAGGATACGGTTTTGGTTATACTGGGTTTAGAGTTAGGGTTCAGTTTAGGTATATAGGTAGGGTTAGGGTTTAGGTTTACATTCTAGGTTAAGGTTAGTATTACATTTAGTTCTAGGGTTGGGTTTAGTGTGAGAATTAGCGTGAGTCTGCCATTGACATTGAGGGTTAGGATTTGGGTGAGGAAGAGTGTAATAGGTAGGGTTAGAGTTATAATTTGGTTTAATGTTAGGTTTAGAATTAGTTAATGTTTAGGGAAGGCAAGAGTTAAGGTTAGGATTAGGAAAAAAAAAACTTTGTAAAGTTGGGAAACCAGTTCAGTTCTTGAGTTTCAGTACTAAGAATTCATGGTGCTTCCTTGTTATAGTAGAAAAATATTCATGTTAAAAATTATTCATGGCCTTTGTTAAAGACAGGAAGGCAGATTTTAGTCCACAGGACTACTACAATGGGGATTTGCAAGAAGGGAGAAAGATCAGCTCAACCCAGAATACAATAAGGGCAAGTGGAGATTTATAGTCAAGGAGCAGAGTAAGGGTTAGTGGATGGAAATTTACTAAGAGGAAACATTAAGGCTAGGGGGATTCTAGCTAGACAAATAAAACAGATTTTTTTTTTTTTTTTTTTTTTGCTAAATGTAGATCAGGGTAGTAAACGAGGAATTTGAACAGATATCAAGGTTGGGGGATTTTTCTAAAGTGATCCAGCAGAATTATTATTAAAACTGGGCTAAAGTGGCCAAGGGCAGACAGAGCCCAAGGTCAGCAACCTGACTACAGTTAGGTTAAGACCTAGAAGGTGATAGGTCTTTATCACCTTCTAGACTATTACCACTGGACTGGATAGGCAACAGCTCTAAGAATCTGTGCAACTCAGTTAAAAATATCACTGTGTAAAACTAAAGAATATTATAAATTCTCTAATATTTGGGGGCCACTTCACAGTCATCCCCTTCACTGAAACTCTCCTGGATCTCCTTAACAGATTGTGGCTCCTTTTTCTCTGAATGCCCTATAACATGAACATATTTTGTCAAACATTATATTTATTTATTTTTATATAATTATCTGTATCAATAATACACATTCTAACTCATTTACTTTTTTAGAGAACATTCTATTGCCTTACTTGTCTTTGATTTATACCTTTCAAATAACAGGTACAATAATATCTGCCTTAAAATCAGTCTCAGCTAATAATTGTTAAGAGTAAAATGAATTAAAATTATTATACCTTGAATTATTTTATTACTAAAATTTCTTTGGATTACAGAAGAGATTCATTCTCTCTTCCCCTGACTGTCTCCCACTCAGAACACCTCTTATAGTCTTGTGATGCTGCATCAGAAAATATTCTAGGGATAAAAATCAGCTTCATCAGGCATCCTTTTGCTTGTCCGTCAGACTTTCTCCTTAAGTATAATCCTACACATTTTCAATTCAATGCGATCTTAAAGTGCACTCGATATACATTATTGATGCTTAGAATCTGAGGTATAACATTTTGGGTTAAAAAAATAGACACTTAATTACACTGCTTGATGCCTGATTATCCAAGACAATGATTTGCATTTCTATTGAATTTATCATTTTTAAAAACCAGAGGCACAATATTTTTACCTACTATCTCTGTCTTATGGGAAAATTTATATATTTGACTAAATGTTCAAATTTTGATGAAATTTAAATTAATTTACTTACTAAAATCTTTTTTTAATATGCCTAGTCATTTGTTTGTTTAAATTTAGGTGAAAAAAATCAAAAAGAATAATCAGCTAAAAAACAAAGAATATTCTTACAAATTGATTATTGTAACTCAGTAAAATTTGTCACAGAGTTAGGTAGATGTAGATAAAAAATGCATTACTGAGATTAGATATGCACAGTAATTGTATAAAAAGGATAAGGAATTAATGTTACTGATAAATAATGTATTTTTTTACATAAAAATAAATGTATCTGAGGTTGATTTAGGGTTAAGAAAGAAATTAAATTAAGGCAAGATTGGTTGTAGTTACCGTCACATTGTTGTGCTTCCAATTTAAATATAACCAGAAAATTCAAAGGAAAAGAAGGGCTGCTGTGTCTCACAGATTCAGCTTGTAAGATGCCAGTAGTATGTCATTATGTTAATGAGCTTTGGGGACTGATTTGGCAGCATCACTGAGGTGCTAAAACATAAGTTTTAATTGTTTCATTCTATGGCAAGAAATGCCCAGTAAATTATTGCTATACATTAGTGCTTAGATGTTGTTAAAATGCACAAGTAAATGCTGAGTGAGTATAAAGTACTCTGGTAAGTAGTTCACTCTATTTACTAGTAATTTTTCAGTAAGTGTTTTGACATTAAATGAATGCCATCTGTAAAGCTTGTGGAAATCTGGAGTTACTATAGAAACAGATATAGGGGAGACCTCAAGGGAGACCCCCACAAATACAAACTGTGAGATTTTTTTCCCCTTAATTCTCTGTTCCTTTACCCAGCTTCTTGGGTTTAGTCTGTCATTAATGTCCTATGAGTGAAATTTTCAAAGTGCTTTGCAGGGATTATTTTTCAATCACTATGCAATTTAAAATTGAGTAAACACCATCAGGCTCATTCACTTATGCAAGGACTCATGATTCTAATTGCTGTTCCCTAAGTATTATATATTGTTTGCACAAAATAGCAATGCTTCGCCTTCAGATAATCAGTTCAATGACAGCTGCAATGAGTCTTCTTCCTACCATTCAGTGTCAGGTGCATCCTCACAGCTTTTCTTTCTCCCTTTTGTGAGAACTAATTATCTCAGTCTTCTGAGCCTAATATTTATGCTGAAGCATCTGTGTTCTGTAAGACTATGTTGCAGGAAGGAACCTGAATTTCTTCTGTTAGGATTTTACCCCTGGTTTTCTTCTGTTTTATCACCTTTTCCTTGCCAGTACTGTGAAGGAAGTAAGGCTACTTTCCATGTACATTTCAGAGAAATATTAGTGAGATAACAGATGCACTTCAGAATTTCAGTGGCTTAACACAACAGGCATTTACTTCTCACAGGTGAATTGATTTGTTAATTTATTCATCCATTTATTCTCTCATTCATGTAACCAAAATAATTTTTTTTTCATTACTATTATGTCATCTCCTGGGGATGGGTACAAGGGAATTCAGTCAGGTGCATTTCATTCATGCCAAAAGAAACCAATACAAACTGTATTAACAAAAAGCTCTTCACTCATTTAGTAGGAACATTTATGATATCCCAAGTATAGTGCTATATCATTCCAAACATTATCTCAGTTATTCAACTAGAGATAATAACTTTATTCATATTCTTTCTTTAAGAAATGAAATCAGAGTGGAGATCCAAGATAACAGAGGAGTAAGTGGAAGCTGTACTAATCTCTTAATCTCTTTAGGAAGCTACAAGAACCAATCTGGAAATTACAAAAAAAGTGTAGAGAAAGCATCCTGAATAACCAACTGAAAATTAGCTGGAGAGAAGCCTCATAACCAAGGACAGAGAGAGGAAACCACTTCACCACAACATGACTTGTAGGAAGGTTGAAGCAGGCATGAGAGGGCTGTCTGGGTTCCTATGTATGGCAGCTAAAGGTCTGGGGGGATATTTCATCAGTCAGGGGTTCCTCCTGAGAAGTCTGGGGTTCTGAACCCCAAGCTGGACTCCCCAGCCTACAGCACCAGAGCTAGAAAGGAAACCAGATAATATCCAGCTGTGAACATCAAGGTTTCTGTCTTCCAAGGAGAGATGGCTAGAAATGCAGAAAGCCTCTTAAAGCTCCAACACACAAAATTCCGTTTGCAGCCACTTAAGCTGGTCTCCGGCAGAGGGTGGGTGGATGGACTAGACATGCTTGAGAAGAGTCTGTGTTTGATGGTTCTGGGGAAAGAACTGAAGGGACAGTCACCAGGATCCCTGTGCTGAGAAAATCAAGCACTGCAGAAGCCGTCTTTCTCAGGTACAACACTCCCCTCTAAGTGGCATCAGCCTGAGGGAAAACAATAGCCCACCCATAGGAATTACTCCGCTCCACCCTGTGGAACTTAAGCAGGACTGCTGATTATAGTTTAAGACTATATCACTGATTAGTTTAAAAACTAAGGCCGAAAATACAAAGAAGCAACTAAAATGGGAAGCCGAAGAAATAGACCCCAAATGAAAGAAGATAATTCTCCAGAAGAACCAGATAAAATGGAGAGAAGCAATTTATCAGACAGAGAGTTTAGAGTAATGATTATAAGGATACTCAACAGCATGAAAAAAAGACATAGAAAGCATTAAAAAAGGGACTAGTCAGAAATAAAGAATATAATATCCAAAATAAATAATACAATGGAAGAAATAAACAGTAGGTTAAATGAAGCAGAGGATCAAATCAGTGATTTGGAAGGCAAGGTAGAAAAAAAAACCAAAGCAAAACAGAAAAAATTAAAACGAATGAGAAGAGCTTAAGAAATAATTTGGACAACGTGAAGTGTAGCATCATCCTCATAATACCAGAAGAAGATAGTGAGCAAGGGATTGAGGACATATTTGAAGAAATAATGATTGAAACTTCCCTAATCTGGTGAAGGAAAAGGACACCCAAGCCCAAGAAGCTCAAAGAGTCCCAAATAGTTTGGACCTACACTGACACATCATAATTAAATAACAAGGCTTAAAGACAAGGAGAAAATCCAAAAAGCCACGAGAGAAAAGCAGGTAATTACCTACAAGGGACCACCAATTAGGCTGTCATCTAATTTCTCAAAAGAAACATTTCAGGCCAGAAGGGAGTAGTGTGAAATATTCAAGGTGATGAAAAGCAAGGACCTACAACAAAGGCTATCATTTAAAATTGAAGGAGAAATAAGGAGCTTCCCAGACAAGGAAAAGCTAAAGGAGTGTGTAAATACCAAACTAGTACTGCAACATATGTTAAAGGACTTGCTTTAAGAAGAAGAAAAAGAGAAAGAAAAAAAGAGAAGAAAATATTCTAACAATAAAGTGGCACTAAACATGTACTATCAATAATCATCTTAAATGTAAATAATGGCTTAAATGCTCCAACCAAAAGACAGAGGGTAGCTGGACAGATAAGAAAACAAGACCTGTATATATGCAGTTTCCAACAGACCAATATTAGATTGAAGAATACAGACAGACTAAAAGTAAAGGAATGGAAGAAAATATTTTATGCACATGGAAAATAAAAAAAAAAGCTGGGGTAGTTGTACTTATATCTGATAACCTAGACTTTAAAACTAAGGCTGTAGTGAGAGACAAAGAAGGACACTACATAATGATAAAGAGAACAATCCAACAAGAGGATCTATCCCTAGTGAACATTTGTGCACTCAACATAGAAAACCTAAATATGTGAGGTGAATCTTGATGGACATAAAGGGAGAGATCAACAGAAATACAGTCTTAGTTGAAGATTTTAGCACCCCATTGACTTCAGTGGATAGATCTTCAAGACAGAAATCAAGGAGACAGCAGCCTCTATGAACACACTATATCAAATGGACTTAACTGATATCTTCAGAGCATTTCACCCCAAAACAGCAGAATAGACATACTTTTCAAATGCACATGGGACATTTTGTAGGATAGACTACATATTACAGTACAAAATAGATCTCACCAAATTTAAGATTGAAATTATATCAAGCATCTTTTCTGACCACAATGCTGTGAAACAAAATTAATCATAAATAGAGCACAGAAAAACATGCAGAAATGTGGAAGCTAAATGACATGCTATTAAACAATGAATGGGTCAACAACAAGATCAAGGAAGAAATCAAAAGACACATTGAAATAAATAAAAATGAGAACACCACAATCCAAATTCTATGGGACACTGGGAAATCAATCCTAAGAGGGAAATTCATGTGATTACAAGCCTATCTCAAAAAACAAAACAAAACAAAAGTTCAAATAAACAATCTATTTCACACTTAAAGGTAATTGAAAAATAACAACAAACAAAGCCAAAGGTGAGGAGAAAGAAGGAAATAATAAAGATCAGAACAGAAATAAACAAAATAGAGCCTAAAGAAGGATATAAAAGATCAATGAATCCAAGAGCTGGTTGTTTGAAAAAAATAAACAAAATTGACAAACCTTTAACCAGACTCATCAAGAAAAAAAAGAGAGTACCCAAATAAGTAAAATAAGAAATGAAAGAGGAGACGTAACACCAAAGACTGACCAATAACTGACACCAATAACTGACACCAAAGAAATAGAAAGGATTGTAAGAAAATATTATGAACAACTAGTAAAATTGAAGCAGCAAACAAAAAACTCCCAACATATAAAAGCCCTGGACCACATGGCTTTATAGATGAATTCTATCAAACATTCCTAGAAAAACTAACACCTCACCCTCTCAATTTATTTCATAAGATATAAGAGGAGGGAAGGCCCCTAAACTTATTTATGAGGCCATCATTATCCTAACTCCAGATAAAACCAGATAAAGACACTACAAAGAAATAAAATTATAGGGCAATATCCTTGATGAACATAAACATTACAATCCTCAACAAAATATTAGCAAACCAAATACAGCAATGCATCAAGAATATCATACACCATGATGAAGCAGGATTTGTTCCAGGAATGCAGGTTGGTACAACATTCACAAATCAACAAATGTGATTCACCACATAAACAAAATGAAGCATAAAAACCACATGATCATATCAATAGATGCAGAAAAAATATTTGATAAAATCTCCAGCACCCATTAATGATAAAAACTATCAGCAAAGTGGGCTTAGAGGGAATATACCTAAACATAATAAAGTCCATATGACAAACTCACCGCCAGCATCAAACTCAATGAGCAAAACTACAAGCATTGCCCTTAAAATTTGGAATAAGATAGGGATGTCCACTTTCACCTGTCTTATTTAACATATTACTGGAAGTCCTAGCCACAGCAATCAGACAAGAAGAAGAAATAAAAAGCATCCACATTGGAAAGAAAGAAGTAAAACTATCTTTATTTGCAGATGACATGATACTGTACATAGAGAACCCCAAAGATTCCACTAAGAAACTACTAGAACTGATAAACAAATTTGGCAATGTAGCAGGATACAAAATTAATATCCAGAAATCAGTTGCATTTTTATGTGCCAATAATGAACTAAGAGAAAGGGAAATTAAGAAAACAATCCTACTCATATTACTACAAAAAGAATAAAATACTTAAGAATAAATCTAACCAAGGATGTAAAAGCCCTGTACTCAGAACATTATAAGACATTAAAGAACAAAATAGAAGATACAAATTAATGGAAGCACACATCGTGTTCATGGATAAGAAGAATTAACATCATAAAAATGTCCTTACTACCCAAAGCAACCTACATATTCAACACAATTCCTATCAAGATTCCAATAATGTATTTCACAGAACTACAATAAATATTTCAAAAATTTACACAGAACCACAAAAGTAACCACATAGCAACAGTGATCCTGAATAATAACAAAGTTGGAGCAATATAGTTTGATATTAAGTATAATATCTATGTGTCTGTTATAGTCTGATATTAAGTATAATATCAAACTATAATATAAGGCCATAGTAATCAAAGAGCATGGTACTTGCATAAAAACAGACACATAGATCAATGGAATAGAATCGAGAGCCCAGGAATAAACCCACACCTGTATAGTCAGTCAATTAATATTCAACAGAAGCAGCAGCAAATACAATGAACTAAATTTAGTTTATACGACATATGGTGTTGGGAATATTGGACAGATACATTCAGAAACATGAAACCAGACCACCTTAACTCCACACACAAGAATAGATTCAAAATGGATCAAAGACTTAAATGTTAGGCTTAATACCATAAAAATCCTAGAAGGAAACAAAGGCAGCAAAATCTTGGAATTTGCTCTTTGCAACATTTTATTGGATATATCTCCCCAGGAAAAGGAACAAAAGAACAAAACAAACAAATGGGACTACATCTAAATAAAAATTTTGCATAGCAAAGGAAATCATTAACAAAATAAAAAGACAACCCACAGAATAGGAGAGCATATCTGGCAATGCATCTGATAAGGTAGTAATATCCAAAATTTATAAAGAACTTACAAAACTCAACATGAAAAATAAAACCTAGTAAAAAAAAGAAGGACCTGAATAGACACTTCTCCAAAGAGGACATACAGATGGCCAATAGTTATATGAAAAGATGGATCAATGTCACTAATCATCAGAGAAATGCATATTTAAACCACAATGAGATATAATCTCACACCTGTCAGAATGGCCATCATCAGTAAATCAACAAATGAGTGCCGGCAAGGATGTGGAGAAAAGGGAACCCTTTTGTCCTGTTGGTGGGAATGCAGACTGGTTTAGCCACTGTGGAAAGCAGTATGGAGATCCTCAAAAAATAAAAAAATGGATCTGCTCTTTGATCCAGCAATTCCACTTCTTTTTTTTTTAAATATTTTATTTATTTATTTTTAGAGATGGAAGGGAGGGAGAAAGAGAGAGAGAGAAACATCAATGTGTGGTTGCTGGAGGCCATGACCTGCAACCCAGGCATGTGCCCTGACTGGGAATCAAACCTGCGACACCTTGGCTCTCAGCCCATGCTCAATCCACTGAGCTACGCCAGCCAGGGCTACCAAATATATATCTGAAATAAATATACACATATATATATTATATATATATAATATATATAATATATATACAATATATATATTCTAAAATATATCTGAAAGAACCCAAAACACTAATTTGAAAGAACATAAGCACCCCTATGTTCATTACAACAACAATCAGACAGTAACCAGAGGGGAGGTGGGAGGGGATAATGGGGGGAAGGATTTTCAGGAACTACTATAAAGGACACATGGACAAAAACAAGAGGGGGTGGAAGCAAGGGAGGGAGGTGGGTTTGGCTGGGTCTGGGGTGAATACAGACAACTGTAATTGACTAACAATAAAATGATTAAAAAATAAATTGTCAAGATGTGGAAGCAGCCCAAGTGTCCATCAGTGGATGAGTGGATAAAACAACTATGGGACACTTACACAATCAAATACTACTGGGCCATAAAAAATCTAAAAATTTTACCCTTTGTAACAGTATGAATGGACCTGGACAACATTATGCTAGGTGAAATATGCCAGTCAGAGAAAGACAAATACCATATGATTTCACTTATATGTGGAATCTAATGAACAAACTGAACAAGGAAAATGGAGACAGACTTACAGATGGAGAGAAGGATGACAGCTAGTGGCAGGGTAAGTATTGCAAAAAACGGAGAAAGGACTTGGACATGGACAATGGTGAGGTGATTGCTGGGGGAGGGGCACATAAAAAGAACTAACTGGTAATGAAAGAATACAATAAAGGAAAAAATAAATGAAATCAGATATAGTAATTATGAGTTCTGAGTGTTAATTCCTTGATTTACCATTTTCAATCAAAAGTAGTTTTTTAACACAAATAAAAAACCTGCTACGCATCTCCATAATACTAAACACTTAAAAAGGAAGACACGCTGTCTTCTAAGATTATGTTTATGCTTCAAGGTAAGTACCTGAATGTGTTTTTCTGAAGGATCATTAGTGAAAATAAATCATTGTCCATCAGGGCTGTGTGCTCAGTCCTGCAAGTTAACCTCTTAGATCCTTGCAGATACATGTTAGCATCTTGGCTTTTAAAGTCTTTGCACTTTACAAGACACCACATCCATTTTCCAGATATTGGATAGAGTCCTTGGGATCCTTTTCTTCTTCTCTGATTATGCAATTTGTTCAACACATAAAGTTTTTTATTGCTCTTTCCATATTATATAAGAAGAAATCACACACACAGTATATGAAAGCTTAAATCTTAAAGTATTTTCAAAAAGCTATAGACATTCTATTTAAACCAATGGCAGCTCAATATTTTAGAGTCTGGACTATATATGTTTACTTATTAGACTGGACTTTGTATTATTTGGAATAATCAGTATATCAGTATGTTTTACAATGCCTGGGGATTACCAGCTCTAAACCATTTCAATATATGTCTAACACTGGATGTATTTACTACTATCTTGGGATAGATGAATTGTTGAGCTGAAGTCAATTAAGTAATTGTAAAATGGAATATATGTTTCCCATACAGAGCAGAGGGGCACTGATAATAAATGATAATAAAAAGCCCTTTCACCTAAACTCAGTTGACTTAAAAACAAACTTGTCTAAAATTTGTTATTAAAAAACATTTCACTAAAATGTTCACATGAAAATTATTCCTAATGACTAATTCATTTAAAATTTAACCTTTTTTGGGGGGTGCTTGGTATTTTTGTTACATTTTTATAAATTAGTTATTATATGAATTCAATAATTTAAAAATTAAATTTTTTATCAAGAGCTATGAACCAATATCTTTCAAACTGTACTCATATAATCTATATGAGCTCCAGGGCTTAGAAGTATCTTGGTTAGTGTCTTCATGAAAATGGTCTCCTTACCATAATGTGTTGAGAAATTTTGTTAGGAATATGAATTTGAAGAAGAGTGTGTATCAGTCATGATATTCCAGGTTATGCTATGCCAATCTTCTGATATCTCAGTGTCTTACATAAACAGAGATGTATTTTTAAATCACACTACATATATGCCATGTGTCCTTGGGCAATTCTATTCCATGTTGTCCTCATTTGGGGACTTCTCATGACCAAAGCCCCATCATCTGGATTTGTTGGTTTTTACTGCTACATGGGAAGATGGAGAACTGCACACCAGCTTTTAAAATATCTGCCTGAGTAGGGCCTGATAGCTCAGGGTTTAGAGCACTGGTCTTGTAAATATCTGCCTGAAAGAGGCACTTTCCTTTCTCACATGTTTTATTGGGCAACACAAGTCACATGGCCATGTTTAACTTTCAGGGACAGAGATTTAATTGTAGTTCTACCATGTGCCCAGAGTAAAGATAATAATATTAGTAATATTAGTGAGGACTATCAATATCTGTTGCAAGATTATTAAAGAAAAAGAAAGAAGGAGATGGGGGAAGGGAAACAGAGAAGGGAGGGAGGGCGGGAAAGAGGGAAGAAAGGATGGAGGGATGAAGGGAAGTGGGAGGAGGGAAGGTGAGAGAGAGAGAGAAAGAGAATATGAAGCAGGACAGGAAGGAAAGGAAACAAGGAAGAAAGAAAAAGCCTGCTTTAAATAAAATGCACACCTATTACCTATGTTGTGACTGTGAGGCACATGTGTGTCTTTTAATAGCGATACATATAAATGTCAGAACACACAAAATTTACAAGGTCTGTTAGAAAAGGTTTTACAGATAATGATTCAAGTGTGATCTTGAAGGCACAATGTAGGGATTTAGCAGGCAGGAAGAGTGGTTAAAGGGATTCTAGGCATGCATAGCATGGCCAACAATATAGAGTCAATAAAGGAGACAGTGATTCAGAAAATAAAGATGGCTTTTTTTATTTACTTAGTTTTGAAATAAATGGATGATATACATTGGATTTTCAGCCTTCAAACATTTACTCCTCTCTTCTTCAGCTGTGGGACAAATAGGTCTTTCTGTATACTTCATGTATTTTTAGGCTTGACCATTGACTTTTCTAGCCAATGGGATATAGGTGGAATTGACAAGATGTTAATTATGACCTTTGCCATTAGAAGGTGTCAGGTGTTTCTGTTTGCCCACTGGCAGTATCTGTTCTCTACATAAAAATAATATGTCCAGACAACTGATGTTTCCCAGCCTGGGGCAGCAGAGACATGTAAAGCAAAGCTGACCTAGCTAAACACCAGACACATGGCAAACCTCCTGGTCTGTAAAGGGGGTAATAGGTGTTTATCACTTTTCTAAATTTTGTATGTGGTGTTATATAGCATTATTGTATCAGTAGGTGACTAATGCAATACAACACACTGGCATTTTAAGTTTTTTAAGACTGAGTTGAGTGAATAACTTATTAAATAATAAAAAATAACATTATTTTTAAAATCAAATATGTTAACTGAAAAAACTGAATCTGGCTTTATTCTTTTGCATGTGAATTTCTAATTTTTCTAGCACAGCTGGTCCTAGAATTTTAATTTTTTAGGAGGTTTTTGATGGTTTCAATTTCTTCACTATCTAAGTTAATCTATTTAGATTGTTTCAGTTCTTCATGAGTCAGTCTAGGAAAGTTATAATTTCTAAGAATTGTGATTTCTTACAGGTTATCAAATTTAGTGGCAATATAGCCTCTAATAATTCTTGAATAGTCATTGTATTTATGTGGTGTGTATTATAAAAATAAAAATAATAAACAAAAAAGCTACTGTATAACAAAAGAAACTGTCAACAAACCAAAGATAATCAAATTAATGGAGAACATATTTGAAAACAAGACCTCTTATAAGCAGCTAATATTCAAAAATATATAAAGAGCTCATACATCTTAACAACAACAAAAAACAAACAAACATCAATTTAAAAATGAGCAGAGGACCTGAACACTTTTCCCGAAAAGACATACAAATGACCAACAAATGTGTGAAAAGATATTCAAACTCATTTGGTATAAGGAAAATGCAAATCAGTACCTCATAACTGTAAGAATGTCTATTATTAATATGATAAGAAATAACAAGTGTTGGAGAGAATGTGGAGAAAAGGAACCCCTCATACTTCACTGGTAGGAATGTAAACTGGTGCAGCCACTATGGAAAACAGTATGAAATTTCCTCAAAAAACTAAAAATGGAACTGCCTTTTGACCCAGCAATTACACTGCTTAGGGATTATACCCTAAGAATCCTGAATCACTAATTCAAAAGAACCTATGCTCCCCAATGTTCATAGCAGCAAAATTTACAATAGCCAAGTGCTGGAAGCAACCTAGGTGCCCATCAATAAATAAGTGGATCAAAAAACTGTGGTACATTTACACAATGGAATACTACTCAGCAGAAAGAAAGAAGGAGCTCCTACCCTTTGCGACAGCATAGATGGACCTGAAGAGCATTATGCTAAGTGAAACAAGCTAGGCAGTGAAAGACAAATACCATATGATCTCCCCTCTAAGTGGGACCTAATCAACAAAACAAACAAGCAAGCAAAATATAACCAGAGACATTGAAATAAAAAAAAAAAAACAACTGACAATAACCAGAGGGAAGGGCAGAGGGAGAAGGGGGAAAGAAGGGAAAGGGTCATCAAAGAACATATATAAAAGGACACATGGACAAATCCAAAGGGGAGAAGGATGGAAGGTGGGAGAGGGGGTGAGTGGGATGGGGAAAAGTGGTGGTGGGAAAATGGAGACAACTGTATTATTCAAAAAACATTTTAAAAATGATAAAAAAAGAAAACAGTATGGAGGTTGCTCAAAAAATTAAGAATAGAGCTACCATATGACCTAGCAATCCCTCTTCTGGGTACCTACTCAAAAAATCTGAAAATACTTATTAGTAAATATATATGTACCCCTTTGTTCTCTGCAGTATTATTTAAAATTGCCAAGATATGGAAGTAACCTGTGTTTTTCAGTGGATAACTGGATAAATAAGATGTGGTACATGTGGTCATATATACAAATACTACTCAGCCATAAGGAAAAATGAAATACTGCTGTTTGCAACAGCGTGTATGGATCTTGAGAGTATCATGCAAAGTGAAATGAGAAAGAAAAGGACAAGAACCATTTGATTTCACTCATATGTGGAATATAAAACTGAAAGCAACAAACAAACAAAAAAACTGATATACATGGACAACAGTAAGTAGGTTTCCAAAGGAGAAGGGATGTGAGGAGAGACTGTTAAGGGTAAAGGGGGACAAATATACGATTACAGAAGAAGATTAGACTTTAGGCGGTGGGCACAGAATGCAATATACAGATGATGTAGTCTAGAATTTTATACTTTTAAACCATATAATCCCATTAATGAATGCCACCCAATATATTTAATTAAAAAAAGAAAACTGGATCTGTAATACTTTTCTTACTTATATATAATATATGTACATGGGTGGGGAAGTAGGAGACATGTGTTTGACCTCTTGAACAAAATTCTAGACATGGTAGCTTCCTGTTAATTGTTCTCAGCTTCTTCTGAATGCAGGAACCCAGATAAGGAGGAGCTGCCCTGTGCTAACTCTCTGCTTTCTGTGGCCATCATCGCCATAGCCTTCCTAACCCCTCTGAGTATGGACTAGTAACAGGTTAGGGAAAACTGGTGGTTCCTTATGCTTTAACTCACAAAGTAGCTGCCAAATCCAGGAGAAATTTCTTATATGTAGATGCCATATTCCTTGATTTTCATACAGATTTGAAACTGTAACGTGATGGTTAAAACTTGATTGTGTTAGCTGTGGGCTTATCCTATATGGCCTTTATTACATTAAGGTATATTCCCTCTATTCCCACTTTGCTGAAAGTTTTTATCATAAATATGTGCTGGAGTTTATCAAATGCTTTTTCTGCACTTATTGATATGATCATTTAATTTTTATCCTTCATTTTATTTATGTGGTGTATCACATTTATTGATTTGCAAATATTGTACCAACTTTGCATCCCCAGAATAAATCCCACTTGATCATGGTGTAAGATCTTTTGAATATATTGTGGAGAAAAATAGTGTTGAGCTTGGCACTTGACTTTACCACTTATTAGGTATGTTGCTAATTATTGAACATATTTAAGCAGGTGTTTTGTCATATAAAAAGAGTATAATAATATTATATATTGCACCTGGTTGTTTTAAGCTAATGCATGCAAATGAATTGAACATAAGGCCTGTTACAAAAGGAAGAGCTCAATATATGCTGATCATGACAACATTGACCTCGGTGGTTTTCTGTGGTTCATTTTGTAACCCATATAGCAATGAACTTATGTGTTGCCAAATGAACCATTTGGAAAATTACACAAGAAATGCACCAGAGAACAAAATATATATAAAATGTATAATTAGCTCTAGAAGGAAAGACTATATGAAGGCATATGGTCACATTTTGCCAAATTTTAAAGAAAATCTCTTCATCAGCAACCAGATACACTACCTATGCAAATAGGTTAGTCATAGACTTTCCCACTGCCATTTCTCTCTGAGTCATTTTTTCTTGCCCTTTTCTTTGTGTGTCCTTTTCAGTTCACCTTTAAGCATAGCTACTCTGGCCAATTTTTATAATGCAAGTCTTTTTTTTAAAGATTTTATTTATTTTTTTAGAGAGGGAAGGGAGGGAGAGAGAGAGAGAGAGAGAGAGAGAGAGAGAGACATCAATGTGCGGTTGCTGGGGGTTATGGCCTGCAACCCAGGTATGTACCCTGGCTGGGAATCGAACCTGGGACACTTTGGTTCCCAGCCCATGCTCAATCCACTGAACTATGCCAGCCAGGGCCTTAATGCAAGTCTTTAGGGGAGTTGTGTGTGTATGTGTGAGTTTGTGTGTGTGTCATGAGGCATATGTGCAAGGTGCTATGTGCAAGGTGATGCTCAGAGTGGGGTGAAGGCTCATCTATGCCATGGATTTCTAAAAGAATATTAAATTGATTGCTAAAAAGAACATAACTTTTATTTGGCAAAGTTCTTGATTTCAAATGTAACTTGCCTTTCTAGCTTAAGTAACAAAAGAGAATTAATAGGCCCTGGAAATAAAGTCTCAAAAATAGCTCGATGCAGGCACTGCTGTTTAGAGGGTCAGCAATAGGTCTGTCAGATACTGTCCTCTTTCCGCCACTTGGTTCTGCTCTTCTTTGTGTCGGCTGCATTTCCTGGGACACTGGGTACCATGTCCGCTGGCACTGTCATGACCTGCCTTTCTGTCAGCAGTCTCACATGATTTTATAGCTGTGCAGGTTATTTATATTTTCATGTTCCTTTATGACTTCATATGCTATTCCTCATCTGTTATGTACCTTTTTTCTTTCTTCAACTAATCAATTACTGATATTTATTAAAATTAGTTTAGATTTTACTGCCTACAGGGAGCCTTCCCTGATCACCTGAGACATGTATCTCTTACTTATGTGCTAATTACACCATTTGTTTCAGCCCCTTCTTATTTTTATTACATGATTGAACATGTTTGGCTTTTATTTCTATACCCTCAATGTGAAATAAAATACATGTAACAATATGTCTCTGACTTTCCTAGGCATTTCTCTCCTGGTTAAATATGAAACAAAATACTTATATTTTCATAATTTGGAAATTCCTTTCTTACCCTTCTCTGCTATCTGTACTCTCTACCTTATATCTATTTGCATTAATATGCAAATTTTTGGCCTCACCAAATAGTTTATGTGGGAACATAAATTCACTTAAATATATTACATATGGAAAAAATAGTGGCTATTCTCTAAAATTATATATCAGATAACATTTTTAGGGAGGGCCAATACAATATTTAAAGATTATGCTCTAATGGGTATTAAATATTATTTATATTATTATTATTATAAACTATAACTTATTCTGTACCTTTACCTCCCCCTTTTCTTTATATCCTTTTTTTATATCCTTTTATATACCCCTCCTTTTTTATATCCTTTTCTCTTTCTCTACATTCTTCACATTCTCCTGTTTATTCTTTCTCTATCACTGTCTTCATCGTTGTCATCATCATCATCATCATCATCATGTACATATGGATGACCTAGGGTTGCAAACTCGAGTATCTAAACAGGCCAGGATGGGAATGTATGTGCATAAAGCCAATTTGTGCATGAGATGAAAGGCACTAAACTTCTTGATAAGGTACTAGACACTGTCTGTTGAGTCATATTAAATTATAAAGCTCTGGGCAGACTAAAACAAACCAATTAAAAAAAAATAGCAATCAAATATGTAGTGCTGTGTTCTGCTCCACGGTTGCCAGTGTGATTTTTCTGCTTTATAGTCTATCATGGCCTCTGATTATAGGTTAAATAAACTATATTACAGAAAGTTGAAGACCTGACAACTAATTTTTCATTGACTACTGTGACACCATAAGCAATGTCTTATAATGTTTGAAAGTATGCACAGCCACTGGGTGAGATACCATCAGTGTTGTATCCTGCCCCCAGCTGTGTGACTCTGAACAAGTCATATGACCCCTGTTTGTTTATTTTCTTAAAAGGCCATAGTCAGAATTACATTACATTACATTATATTACATGAGGCAATAAATAATAACTTGCTAGAACTATGTCCAGTACACAGTAATATATATCCATATTAGGCATTGATTCTTTAGCTGTACAATAAAAAATGGATGTGGATAATTACTAACATGAACTTTAGCACTGATCCTTTATGCCCCCAAATAACTTTCATTTGTATTTTCTCCTAGCAAAATTACTGTAAAGAAGCCTGACAGGTATCAATAGTCTCAGTTTCAAAGAAGGAAACTGAGTTCCATAATGGTTAAAATTATTTACCTGAAATAAACTTGGTCAATATGTATGAAATTGAATTCATATTACTGTAATGGATGCTATGGTTTGTAAGCATGATGCCACAGCTTCAAAACTGAAGCATTCCTTCCTCTAGTTACTGGAAATGTTGGTAGATGACAGGGCTCAGCTGAGTCCTCAGAACTGCCATCTGAGAAAGGCAGTTACTTCCCCCAAAATTCTGCGCTCTTCCACCGGCGGTGTATATCCAATACTTCGTAGTGATAAGGCAGACTGCAAGGCTCAGCTGCCTTGCAGACTTTGTGATGACTCTGCAGGACCCGCGTGGCTCCAGAGCTTCCCACGGCTATTGCACTGCGGCAATGGTGATTACGTCTCATCCGGCTCCTGCCTGCACTTTGTGCTGCTTTCTTTACCACAAGTTTAATAAACATCCTGTGTAAAAATTCTATATTGGAATTCTTTTTCTCAGGGAATCCATCCTAAAACACTTTGGAATCCTTATAACTTTTTCTTTGAAAAATAAAAAGGAGAAGGTAAATACGTAAGCAGAGCAAAACAGAAACCAGCTTATATTTAATATTTTTATATTTTCATTGAAAGGTAAAGTCTCATCTTAGGACCATACTTTTAAAATTATATTTATAATCATATAAATAAATAAAATTTATAATATTAAAAATTAAAAACTAACTTTTATAGAAATAAGATGAATTGATTTCCATGGATGTTAAGATTTTATGTTTAGAATTATTTCTCCAGGTGTAGCTTATAGTAAGGAATGGTCAACATAGATGTCAACCTCAATAGCAGGTATATTTTGCTTCTGCTTGAATTAATCTTGACATTTTGAGTGCTTGTATAAATCCTCAGAGCAGCAGTTATAGCCTTGGGAAGAAAACATATCTCTACGCATTTCTAATCTATGCAATGACTCTTTATTTCAGGAAGAAATTGGACCATCAGTCAAGCAGTTTTTACTGTGACCAGTCTAGATTTGATAAGCTCAGGGAAGGAGTATTAAATTGTTATTAAGTATTTGTGACATTTTAGGGGCATATAAATTTAAAGGAATACAAAAGACTGAATAACTTAACTGTTGCTTCTAAAAGAAAAGAAATTAAATATAACACTAAGCTAAATTTAATGATGTGCATTTAAAGTACTGAATATATTTCTATTTTATTTTACATGCTTATTTTCAAAGTCACATTTAGATGCAAATTTAGCTCTTTAGAATAACTTAGATACTCTTTAAAAATTATGATGCACACCCACCAAGTCAGATGACAATGTGTGATTGACAAAAGCATGTTGTCATGCTGATACTTACATTCTTTATGCTAACATTTGAGTTTCATGGACATTCACAGTTAATATTATATGTAAATAATTATGAAAGGTATACTAGTGTGCTAGGGCTGCCATAACACACGTCACAGACTGGTTGACATTAACAGACAAAACGTATATCTTCAGAATTCCAGAAGCCAGAAGTCTAAGATTAAGGTGTAGATAGGGTTGGTTTGATTCTCAGGGCTCTCTGCTTGTCTTTCAGATGAAGCCTTTCCCACCATGCCCTCCTCCTACGGTTGCCCCTCAGTCTCTCTGTAGCTTGTGTCCTAATCGCTCATAAAGACACCAGTCAGATTCGATTTGGGCCCAATTATATGACCTTATTTTAACTTAATTACCTCTTTAAAAGCCCTATTGCCAAATGCAGTCACATTCTGAGGAACTGGGGGTTAGGATTTTATCATATGAAGTTTGAGGAGACACAGTTCAGCCTCTAATACAAAATAATATATATGCTTCAGTACCAAATTAATTCATTGAATATATTAAATAAATTGGTTCATGAAAAAATGAAAATAGAATGTGCTTGGTTTGAATCACAGCTCTGACATTCAGTAACAGATGCTTGACAGAAGTGAGAGCCCTTCAACCTGTCTGCTCTAATGAATATAAAAGTAACATTGCATGGTAGCATACTGAATATATTATTTAAAGAAGAAAAATGTTACTGAAATCTGACATGACTATGGAAAGTTTTCTGGAAGAAATGGACCTCAGCTGAAGAACAAAAGAAAAGTAAAGTATTAACAGATTAAGAGGAAAGGAAAGGGTGTTTCAAGAGAGTGAAATGATATAACCCCTAACATACATACAGACAAAGTGAGTGGCATGATGAAGATACAGTGAATAATCAGCTTGGTTAGAGTAGAAAGTCGCTTAAGATTTTCTGCAGTGAAAACTGTATTAAGAAGATTAAATTGGCAACAGAGTGCCAAATAAATAGCCAAGGAAGAGACCAGAGACCACTTAAAATGTTCATAATAGGTCAGACAAAATGACATTGAACTCAGATGAAGGGATTACAATTTAGCTACAGTAAAGATGCAACAGTTACCATGAATAAAGTGGTGAACCAGCAGTTGTTTTTGAGTATGAAAACTCCACAAGAATTCCCAGAATATTCTAAGATGACTGATGCAGAGTTAAAACACTTGGATAGAGATTTTTAAATAAGTTTCTATTTAGAGGAGGGTTGAATCAAACCTTAGTTGTATGAAAGGACCACAGGTTATCTAGTGTAAATGTGTGGTTAGAAAATGAAGCATAGGAGGGAATGGGCAAAGGAGATATACACATATAAATGAAATAGTTCATATTTTAAGGGTTAAGTGAATAAAAGGTCATGGAAAAAGTGGATATTGAGGGCATTGCAGTGTGAGACATTCACAACAAATTTGAGACCTTAGCTGTAGTATAATATAATTGAGTGATAAGGTCCTGTATGTAACCTTTCTGACATAGGGATTAAGGCATACAGATGCTCAGGGGCATCATGGAAAACAACAGTTGCAAAGGAACATTAACAAAATTATTACTTGTCAAGATAATGGTTGGAGGTAAGGATGTCAGCCAAACCTTAAATTCAATTTAGAAAATGAAGGTGGGTCCTGACAAGTAAGGGAACAGTAGCAATGTTCAAAAAAGGAAATCTTAATTAGCATAGATTTTTATTGGTGAGATACAAATGTGGCATGAATCAACGGCCATTTTTGCTCTGCACTTCCACATGACTTTAATGGTAATGATACTCATGTATTAGGACAACACCCTTTCATATTTAAATGTTCATTATAGGAGTACATGTGTTTTGTCTTCTGTCTCGTAATTGTTTGAGAAAGCCCGTCATTACATTTCCTCTTTAGAAATTAGTACAATATTTTTGCACACAGTATTTCTAAGCATGAACTTGCTTAAATATTAAATACTTAAAAACTATAACTAAACTGACAATTAATATAACCTGACATGTAAGCATGAACACATGCAGACATATAAGCATGTATGTAGGTTGATGAGTCAGATATATTTAGAACAACAGAATATTAGATGGAGGATGCAAAGAGGTGATCTAAGCAGGACTTGTTCTGTATATAATTTAACAAACTCATAAAAATTTTAAAGGAAATATACTTAAATGAATTAATATAATAAAATAACTAGAATAGTATATGCACAAAAGGAGTGTTCAATAAATATTAGCTAGAGTTAATATTTTAACTATTACTATATTCACATGTCCTTATGCACAAAGATATGAAGGGAAATATGTGCAGAAAAGCTCTCAACTACCAAATACCAATACAAATATTTCTGTACATTTGTGTATTGCCAAGAGCAGTGTTTGAGAGCAGTGTTTGATAACAGATCGAAATTTTCAAAAACTCAGATTTAGGAAAATAAGTTTCTATTTTCTAAGCTAGCATTTGCTTTATTTCACACATAAAGAATGTAAGTGTATTGCATGCTATAAAGTTGGGTTAATATAAAAAATATCACCATTATTATTATAGTTTTTGTGAGTAGTAATATTTAGGTGTAAGCTTGGGATTATTGCACCTTTGAATAACTTATAATTTATCTATGAGAGCAAGTTCTCAATGCTTTCCCCATGCAAAAAAAAAATGACTTCCTTAATATCCTACAGCACATAAGTACCCAAATGTGATTCCCAGGAAAGTGAAGGTTTATGAGGAAGTATACATTACCTAAGATATTCTTCTTAAATAAATAACTCATGATAATATGACTGGAAATGAGGCTTGGAATACTCTCCTCAGCCTTGGCTGTGAAGGATACCTGACTTTACGGAGCCACGTTGTTTCTCACCAGCCAGACAAGTAGCTGAAACATTTGAGGCTACCATTCTTCAGCTTTAATCAATGTGCTCAATGTCAGCCAAATTTTGTGGAAAGGTACTAAGAATCTTTCTTAATGTGGTAGTCAATGAACCCCCACAAGGTGAACATGCCACTTTATATAGTGCCATAGATTTATAGCCTCAACTTAGTAAACTTACCTCTGAAAAAAAGTGGCAAATTGCTAAGTGACTGTAGGAATAATTTTATAAGCAAAATTCACTTATACAAGTTGGATTGCTTGGGAACTTGCCAGGTGACCCGTCTGACTTGTTGCTGACGTCCAATGTAATGAGACAGGTTATATAAGAGATGTGGTTCTGTTCAGCCTATTTTATGTCACATCACTTAAGGACAGAACACCTAATGAAGGATAGCTTGGCTATGCTTTCCAAAACCAGTTAATGAACATTAACATGTTTAAGAATTCATCCGTTGCATGCTGCTGACCTTGATCCTGATGCATATATATAAGGTGACACATTTGGCATAGCACCAGGTTGGGTACCAAATGGCATAAGGGAGACCTTGCAGTCAGACATGACTGCCACTGGCTGTGGCATTTGACTTTCCTGTTTAGTACATCATAGAAAAGAAGTAAGAAGTAAGCAGATGACATGAGAAGTATTTTTTTTAATAGCACCTTGATACACATTGTGGATGTCTACTTCAAAGTAACATGTGCATGGAGATGGGGCAGATGCCACCTGTATCCTATATCTCAGCATGTACCATGAAAAATACACACTACTGTCCATTAGAGTTTAAGATCTTTGAATCACAGGAAAATGTGTGATTTGTGTGAGCGTGTGTGTGCAGATATCACTGTACTCCCGATCAGAAATGTACTTTGGTTCCATATAGGAAGAATCATTTAACAGGGGTGTGGTGTCCAACCTGTGGCCCGCTGGCTGCATGTGGCCCAGGATGGCTATGAATGTGGTCCAACACAAAATCATAAGTTTACTTAAAACCTTGTTTTTGTTTTTTTGCTCATCAGTTTTTGTTAGTGTTTGTGTATTGAATGTGCGGTCCAAGACAACTCTTCTTCCAAAAGTTTGGACACCTTAGAAGAAAAAGGCATTTTACAGTTTTATCTAGTGTATAATCAGGTTAGGGAGTAAGCAATAACACATTTTTAAAGCCTTTTTTTAAATGTGTTGCCCATACCGACATTTTATGAAGTGTCTTTCTTAAACTGATTTAATAATAATTGACTTTCAATGTGAAGTCAAGATCACCAAAAACGAGGCTGCAGACAGTAAGTGCTACTTGATTGGTACTGGGATGAAAGGCTTTAAGAATACCTCACCTGTGACTGTAATGGGATTTCAGAGCACACTTTCCAAGTGCAATGTTTTTAGATTACATAATGACTCTGTGGAGTGTTAGTGCAGCAAACTGCATGGAAGACAACTGAGACTAAGAAAGGTGATACACAGGTCACAGGTGGCAAAGCCAAGCCAGGAAATTAGCAACCTCCTGATCAAGGTAGCCTCTTACCTCTTTCCAAATGTCTTCTCTAGATAGGATTTCAACAAAGAAAGTATGATTGTAAAAAATAAAATTGGTTGCTGAATGCTATAATGGAATATTGTAAAGCTAGGGAATAGAATGAATTGTATAAGATGTACTAGAAGTATGCTTAGTAGTAAGAAAATTGAAAATCTGAATTTGTTTAAATGAAAGTACCAGAATAACTGTAAAGTACCAGAATAAATGTAAAGTCTGTGTAAATGAGAAAATGACAACTATTTCAAAGATATTTATCTCTGAGACAGATTTTATTTATTTATTTGCACTTATAAGAAATTTCTCATGTCACATTCATAAAATGAAATGGTTTTCTCACTGTTAATTTAGTGTGATCATCCTATTAAAATATTCTAAACAAAAGACATACATATTCAGAGGCAAATAAATATTTTTTGTGAGTGGAACATGTAGTGCTAAAATTATTTGCTCTGAACCTGAATCCTTGAGTTCTTAAGTGTTTGTACATGTTGCCTAAATGGAACAGGCAAAGAAAACCCTAACCTAGTAAGCGATCCCTTGTATTTCCTAATTATATCATCTACAAAATGCCACTTGGTGAGATTTTTCATACTTAACCACATGAATTGCTAGAGTGTTACAGCTTCTAGTTAATCCAGGGACCACAGACTTTGAAGTCTGTGAGTGGAAAAAAATAAAATATAATTAAACCAGATTATCTGCTTCAGAGTGATTCCCTTTAACACAAATTTCATTTTTATTTAACAAAGATTCTTATGTTTGTCATTTGTGGTGAGGACATGGATCTGTTCCTTACTCAGTCCATTTTAAAAATATTATCCTCAAATATTTGTGATTAGAATATGAGTACCAAGCAATTGAAGCCTTTCTCTCTGTGACTCTGGGGGTAGGGATTGGATTTATGAGCATTGTATTCTTGTTATGGGCTGAACCGTGCACATCCCCAATTCTTATGTTGAAGCCCTGACCCAAGTTCCTCAGAAGGTGACTGTATTGGAGACAGGGCCTTTGAACAGGTGATTATGTTAAAATCAGGTCATTGGAGTAGGCAGTAATCCATTCTGATTGGTGTCTTTATAAGAAGAGGAAATTTGGTCACACAAAGACTCACTTGGGGTGGAAATACAAAGAGGAACAACCATGTAAAGAGGAAGCAGAGAGTAGACACCTATGAGCCAAGAAAAGAGGCCTGAATAGGTCCTCCCATTGGGGCTCTCAGAGGAAACAAGCCTTGTTAACATCTTGATCTTGGTCTTCCAGCCTCCAGAACTGGGAGAAAATTAATTTCTGTTGTTCAAGCCACCCAGTTGTGGAACTTTGTTGTGGGAGCCCTAGTATATTAACACAATTACTGAGCACCCAGCATAGTGTCTGGCACATTGTTGATTTTCCATGACTTGAAGAATAAAGTTTTTTTTTTTCTTTTAGGCAGAGGGGAGAAAATTGTCTCCACTTCACTCAGTCTGAGGCACCTGAACACAATCCTGTACAGGCTTCCTCTTCTCTCTCTCTCTTGCCCCAGAACCATGATTAAGTTTAAGGAGTATTTGGGAGTAAGGCATAGACCTTTGGATACTGGTATGAACATGAACATGCACAATTCTTATGCAGTTATTTGTCAGTTACATTAAGGAAATCTCAGAAAAGTCCTATTTTTAGATATTATTGCCCTCTTGAAATGTTTTTGGTGTGATGTCCGCACCAGAAAAATACAGAAACTTTATAGACTAATGGAAACATGACAAGCATAATAATTTTATTCTGTGGTTTTGTTTTTCTCTTGTGAGTCTCAAAACTTGGAAAGGACTTGGGGGAAAAGAACTTTGGCTCTCCAACATGTCCCTCAGAAACAATAGCTTCAGCCTCCAGCTCTTGGTTTGTGGTGTTCCTCCCTGGAGACAGCATTCTTGCATCCCACGAAGTAAGCTCTTGAGGTGGTTTCTGGAGAGTAATAACTTCTACCTGTCACCCAGTATAACTAATCATTCAACTCACTTGAAAAAACTAGCACCTTGATATTTAAAACAATGGCTTGAAATTTATATTTTGTAGACCATATTGATCCTTAAAGACAAACCAGTGAGAGTTTTTACAAATCTGAAAAACATAATTGTCCAATTATATTTTATTGTGAGTGTGACTATTTCTGGCAATAGTAAGGGAAAAAACAAAGACGCTGCATGAACAAGTCATTGCATTCCTTTTTTAAGAGTTCCCATAAGACTGTCAGCTTATTCCTCAAAAGACAACTTACAGCCAAGAAGGGGCTGGAAAGAAGTATCAAAGTCATGAAAGGCAAGGACCTACATCTAAGATTACTCTATCCAGCAAACCTACCATTTAAAATGGAAGGGCAGATAAAGTACTTCCCTAATAAGGTCAAGTTAAAGAAGTTCATCATCACCAAACCCTTATTATATGAAATGTTGAAATGACTTATCTAAGAAAAGGAAAATCAAAACTATGAACAGTAAAATGACAACAAACTCACAATTATCAATAACAGTAACTAAAAACAAACAAACAAACAAACTAAGCAAACAACTAGAACAGGAAAAAAATCACAGAAATGAAGATCACATGGAGTGTTATCAGAGGGGAGGGGTGGAGGGAGAATGGGGAAAAGGTACAGGGAATAAGAAGCATAATTGGTAGGTACAAAATAGACAGGAGTAGGTTAAGAATAGTATAGAGAATGGAGAAGCGAAAGAACTTACATGTATGACCCGTGGATATGAACTATGCGGGGGATGCTGTTGGGAGGGGGATGAATGGTGGAGGGGGATAAAGGGGAAAAAATGGGACAACTATAATAGTATAATCAATAAAGTATACTTTAAAAAAGAGTTCAGTTACAAATGATATTTATACTTCATTAAAACCTTAAATTATTCCGGAAACGTTTATCCTAATTCAGAAAAAATATGACAACCTTATTTTATATTCAGTAAAGACAAAGCTCAAGTTCAGATAAAAAGAAAGATAAATGCTAAATTCTCACCAGAAAAGGCAGTTGGATTGTACCATTTGTACCTAACATATAAAACTCAGGATAAGAACACAAGTCCTCAACTTATATATCATTATGTAAGGAAATCAGAATATTTACCAAATTAAAATTAAGGCAGAGGCTTTCTGAGCTCAAAGACACTTTTGGTTAACTATGTCTCATCTGTTTTGAGTTCTAGACCCAGGTCCTCAAATAATACAGAGAAGCTATAGGCTGGCACTCTTCATTGAGATCAATGAGTCTTCAGGCCCCCACATCCCACTTTCTGGACTTCTCTGCATGTGTGAACTCTCTGTGATCATGAGTTGCACCACTCTTCAGCTTCTCTGTTCCTGTCAGTCTGCCCAGATGTAGGGTCTAATGACCAAGAAAAGATTTTTTTTTTACATCCCCTTAATACATATCCCTAGTGGTAGATAGCAGAAGTATCTCATCTATGGTTTCTTGTAGTTATAATCTTTAATGGGTGACTTTGCAATTTCTACCTCCAGCTCTGATTCTGGGCTTAGGTATGAGACCTGCTTTGCCCATTGTTATTTTAGAAAATGATGCAATCAGAAGACAGTGAACTGCATGTGAGTTTGTTCTCTCTCTCTCTCTCTTGCATCTTTTTCATCTCCATGGGAACTTGTCTGGGCTATCCTGCTAAAGGATGGGAGATGGAGCAGATCCCACTTATCCCATTTGCTCTGGCCAACCCTCAGATACCTGAGTAAACTCATTCAAGATTAGTAGAGCTGCTTCTCTGACTAGCCTAGACATGTGCTATAAATGCTAATGTTGCATGCTACTAAAGTTTTGTGATCATTACACAACATTATCATGGCAAGAGATTAGCTCACATGGCCCCACTCAAATTTCTCTAAGCTTCAAATCAGCCATGTCTTTATACTTACATGTTAAAGACTATACAATAATGAAATGTCTTGGCCTGTGTGGCTCAGTTGATTGGGGGTAATTCCATAAAGAGGAAGGTTGCTGGTTCTATTCCTGGTCAAGCACATGTTTGGGTTGTGGGTTTGGTCTCTGGCTAGGGTGAGTATGAGAGGCAACCATTTGATGTTTCTGTCTCATATTGGTGTTTCTCTCCCTGTCTTTCTCCCTTCCTACCCCTCTCTCTAAAAATAAATAAATAAAAATTTTAAAATAATAATTAAATGTATAGATTAGGTAAGGGTGAGATTTTTGTGTGTGGAATATAAAATCCAGAATATAAATCTTTTGTTTTTCTTTTTGTGCATTCCCAGTTTCCTCCCTTTTGACAATTATCAGTTTGGTCTCTGTATCAATGGAACTGTTTCTGTTTTGATTTTTTTAGATTCCACATGTAAATGAAATTAGTGAAATTACATGGTATTTGTCTCATTTCACATACCATAATACCTTCTAGTCTTATTTGTCTTATCTTACATAGCATAATACCTTCAATCATGTTGTCACAAATGGCACACACACACATATACACACACATCTTTATTCCTTCATCTTTCAATCACCTAGTATATCTTGGCTATTGTAAATAATACTGCAATGAACATAGCAGTGCATATATCTTTTCAAATTAGTGTCTTCTTTTTTCAGATAAATTACCCAAAAGTGGAATTGCTAGGTCATATTGCAGATCTATTTTTAATTTTTTGAGGAATTTCCATATTCTTTCCATGGTGGCTGCACCAATTTGTAATACCACTAATAGTGCATGAGAATTCCCTTTTCTCCACATTTTCACCAGTTCTTGTTATTTGTGTACTTTTTAAAAATAATTGTCACTCTGACAGGTGTGAGGTGATATCTCATTGTAGTTTTGATGGACATTTCCCTGATGTTCAGTCATGTTGAGCATCCTTTTGTATTCTGTTGGCCACTGTATGTCAGGATGTAATTCTTATATCTGGAAGATATAGGAAACAAAGTAAAAACTGCTTTGTACAGAAGTTAACATTTAATGGCTGAATTTGCTCCAAGAATTGGGAGAAACTAAATGAATATTCCAACTACAGTAAGAATTTTTGTAGTTGTCAGGAAGCAAAGCACCCAGTATTATGGTGGAAGAAGGCTATAAGGTAAATTGGACTCAACATTTACCCACCACTAAAAACTAATAATCAGGTAGGTGGCTTCAAATGTACACAGAATTCTTCATTCTCAAGATTTTTAGTTCATTTTGTTTTTTAAATTCTAACTGCTGTTGTTTTGGTTCAAGACACCATAATCTCATATTTTGAAAACTCAAATGTCTCCTCTAACCCACTTTTCATTATGACACAGTGATCTTTATGAATCATAAGTCTGATTAGGCAAGTCTTTGGCACTAACTAGAGGTAGACAGCTTGGGCACTACAGCCCCAGTCAAGAGTATTCCTAAATAACAGTGGTGAAGTGAAACTTTTCCAGAAGAATAACATCCAGCATTATGTTAGCTTGTCTTTGTCTTGATTGGAAGGTGTGGAGGCACTAAGAGGTGGTCAAAGACTAGGTTAAGTACAGTGGCTAATAGGTCAGTTGGTCATATGGTCAGGGACTTGTAAAGTACAAAATTAGAAGATTGATAACTCTAGGAAATCTAATAAAGAGGAATGAGAGTAACCTCTTGGAATGCACACAAAGCATGAAAGTATTTTTGACCCATGTAAAGCCCCTTCAAATTGAAATAAAGGCAGGCAGATTCTCAGCAATTAGGTGGACAAGATGACAGGTGTGCAGGTATCGGTCTCTTTCACAGGCATTCTTATAACAGAACAAGAGAATTGTACAAGGTTTCAATAATGTGGAACTTCCCTCACTATAACTGACGAGGCTACTGCTACTGCCAAGTACTTGACCAAAACCAAAGAGATCAGCCCTTAGATGGTACTGGTCCCTCATCAGACAAACATCTAGTAGCAGGTGGATTATA
This sequence comes from Phyllostomus discolor, assembly GCF_004126475.2. Taxonomy (NCBI): domain Eukaryota; kingdom Metazoa; phylum Chordata; class Mammalia; order Chiroptera; family Phyllostomidae; genus Phyllostomus; species Phyllostomus discolor. The sequence continues at coordinate 93,622,226 of NC_040908.2, read as the reverse complement.
TTAAACATCTTCTTTTGAGAAGAGGCAGCAATTTACCCTCAACAGAACAAACATGTATTCTTCACTTGGATTTTTTGTCCTGCCTGAAATGCTTCTGCCAACCCTGACATCTGTGCATTTACACAATGCCTTGCTTGTCATGCAACCACTCTGAATATAGCTCAGGGCTAAGGAATGCATGTTCAATAGTAAAAATAAGTGGGAAAACCACCACAATCAAAACAAAGGGCCAGAAAGAATTGAAACCTCTCAGATGGACATATTTGAGTCACCAAACTCAGTGAAGAGCACTGACAAGCTGAGATGCTGGTTGAGGCCAAACAGCACATAAGATGAGGAAGTACAATGGGAGGAGATTATGAATTGGGGCCAGTGACTATTCTACAGAAACCAGAACCATAACAATTCAATAGAATTTTATTTCTTGTTAGGAATATATACATATAAAATCATTATTTCATGTAAAAATTGCTGGTGGTAACTACTTACATAAATTAACCTTTAGATTAAATTGACCTTTAGGTTAGCAGTTATTCAGATACTGTGATACTAAAGGATAAATTAACATCACCCAGAGAGAGACGGATACCATAATTATTGGGACTTCACATTTTCCCAAATAGAATGATTTTAGGAGGCTGAGTGGGCTAAGCAGTGGGCTGGGCCAATTATTAAGTTATTGTCTCTCAGTATAAAATGCATCCTGCCATACTCAACTTCATGATACAGGGCTGGGATTCTGCAAACTGCATAGCTCCTTTGTTAGAGCACTCCCTGTTATTAAGTTCTGCCAATAGGGAGTGGTAGAGGAAAAGAGGAGTATACAATGTTGCTGTGAGTTTTGACAGGACTACCCCAACAAGTACTTTGCCCTATTAGAAGAGGCATGTCTGCCTCTTCCAGCCTCCAGCTTCTGTCCACATTTCAGTACCTGACTCATCATGCCCACTTAAAGATGCAACAGAATCCAGAGCATTCTCTCTTCCAGAGTTCTGAGCCCCAAATTCAAATGTCTCTCTCCACTTTTAATTTCTGCTGTCTAACCTTTTGCATTTATTCTGAAAGCCATACCAATAGTAGCTTATTCTGTAGCTATTATCACTGAAGTGCATTTGTTTTTATCTTTGAATTACTTTATTATTCCCACTCACTCATTCAGTTCTCCAACATCTGTGAAACCAATACCCTAGGTTAAACTCTCCATGTTGAAATACTTAGTGTAAAGTCTGTTTTTATAACTGACCCCTGACCAATACAGTATCTCCTAGATTTAAAATTGCACATGTGTCTTATTTTCCTGAAGGTAAAGACCAAAGCCTTTCACTTGGCCTATAGAGCTCTTTGTATTCTTGCTCTCTTCAACTTAACTTCTGCTGTTTCCTCACATTACCAATGTCATTCCAGTCAAACTAAACTACCTCTTCTGGATCCTTTGCACATGACGTTTTCCTCATTCCTCCACAAGAATCATCTTTCTCATTTATCATTCTGTCTCATTTTACATTCTTTTGGCCTTCCAGGACTCTTGTCTCATCCTTTAATGACTCACCCAGGATCATATTTGGGGCACACAAGCAAACATCCCAAATGTATAGACATCTCACAAATCACTGTCCATAGGTCTACATTAGATGCTTTGCGCTTGTTGATAATTTAACACCTAAAGAAGTGAATTTACAGTTTTCTTTTCCAACAACACAGCAGTAATCCCTAGTAGGATAAGTAGTGGTTAAGTAACATAAATAAATAAATACATAAATAAACAAAAATGAGGTAGGTAAGGAGACTACAAAAGGTAAAAGGAAATGTTCTCTTGAATGAAAAAAGAAAAGAAAAGAAAAGAAAAGAAAAGAAAAGAAAAGAAAAGAAAAGAAAAGAAAAGAAAAGAAAAAAAGTTTATGGTTAGCACATGTTTGTTTTGAACAGATTGGGCCCACCTGGATAATAGAGGATTAATTCCTATCTTAAATCATTGGATTAGCAACCCTAATTCCAACTGCATTCTTAGTTCCCTTTGCCAGACAATGTATTATATTCACAAGTTCTGAGAATGAGCCCATGAACATCTTTGAGGGACCGTTGATATACGTATTTAAGTCACTATGGGAACGCTAGGAAAAGATTTTGTGAATTAGTTTAGTATAAAATATTGCTGAGGTTCTAGGCCAAGACTTTTTGTTTTCAAAATTTTCATCATTGTCTGATTGAGTAAAAGGAATTTTCTTTACTTACCACTAGCACAGTCTAATGTCAATAGATGTGCTAGTGGATTCTCCTTCATGTTATAGCTTGTATTCATTTCTTATTCTATAGCTTATGTTCAATAATTAACGAAGATAGAGTTTAGAAGCAGTTAGCGATCAGGTGAGTATACAACATGATTGTCAGCCAAAAGCAGCATGTTACCTGTCCCCAGTTACCTCCCTCTGTCTTTCCTCTTCCTTAACTCCAAGAGTGAAAGACAAGAATGCTTAAAGATAGGAGAAGGCTGCAGTAATCAAATTTGACTGCATACGTTTATGTCCTCTGAAATTTCAAAAAATAAAGACTGGACAATGAGGAATATTAATATTATGGTGAATTCAAAGTTTATCTTCACTTTTGTAAATGGCTATCTTAAATATAGGAAAACATTTCAGATTGAACATATCAAGCTTAATATAAACTATCAATTTTGAAGTAACATGTAAAGGCAAAGAGGTTTTTTAATCTTGAGTATCATTAATAATTAGCTATTTCTCAGAGATATTTTCATTTGTGTTTGATTTAGTTCAATAGATACATAATTTGTAATTTTGGCAACAGCCCAAGAGAATAATTAGTTAATGAAACTTTTTTGCTGTTATGGAACTTAATTTCTAATTACCTACAAATAGCAAGATGTCTATTTTATATTCATAAAGCTGAAAATCCATATGCACACTGTTACTTAACACCCATTTCATGACATGTGGTGCATTTTTTCTTTTCTAATTCGGTGTTTCTCTTTTGAAAGTAATTTGTTGCTTTCCCACAGACTTTCTTCTTTTTCTTTTTTTTTAATATTGTGCTATTTTTAATTTTTATTTATTTTTTTAGATTTTATTTATTTATTTTTAGAGAGGGAAGGGAGGGAGAGCGAGAGAGAGAGAAACATCAATGTGCGGTTGCTGGGGGCCATGGCCTGCAACCCAGGCATGTGCCCTGACTGGGAATTGAGACTTTCTTCTTTTTCATGAAATAAAATATAAAGGACACATTAGTAAAGACTGAGGTAAAAATTATTTGAACGTGCAAAGCCTCTGGATATTTTAGTAGCAGATATATGAAGGGGGACTCCCAAAATGGAATTATCTTCTAGAGGGATTGTCTCTCATAGTAGGGGCTCCCCCTGCCATGTGAGTATTCAAGGAACCCATTTGTATCAGTGTACTAGCTGGCACTATTGTGAGAGATGGCGCTCAGCTTCAGTGAATATTTCTGAAGACTCTTTCAACCCATTTGCCCATTTCATGATGGGTGATTTATGAGCACGCCTAGCCACACTGCACCAAGAGTTCAGCAGTTTTTGACCAATAACATCATGACTCCTATACCCCATCCTTCCTACTCATCCTATCTTGTTCCAAGTGACTTTTTTTTTGTTCCACCAGATGAAAAAATTCCTCAAAGGAAAACATTTTGCTTATGTGGAACAGGTGAAAAAAAAAGCATCAGAAGCACTAAAACCCATAAACATTGATGAGTTCTAAACACTGTTTTGAGCTGTGGGAAAAGGTCTCAATAGATGTATTGCATCAAATGGAGAGTACCTTGAAGGTGACTGAAGTTTAAACATGTACAAATAAGTATGCAATTTTTTATAAATAATTTTTTGTCACCCTTCATACATTTGAAAGAGTTAACATTTCCTATTAGCTTGGAGACTAATACCCTTGCTCATTGTCCTTCCATCAACAACCCCCTCCCAATCAGTGTGGGCTGAATCATTCCATCTTCAAGCAGCCTTTCCCACTCCTTCCCACTCCTTCACTGACCTCACATGTAGATTACCTCAAGTGCTCCATTTTCTCCCTAATACACAAACCCAGATGTACTGAGCCCAAATGTACTGAAAGCTCAGAGCTATTACTTGACTCTGGTGTGCCTTCTTTCTGCTCATTTTACTGTGTTCAGTTAAATTGTTTTTAACCAGCTAAGGTTAGATGATTTGTATTTGTAAGTAAACAATCAAATACTAAGGCAAAAAGGAAGACAATTATCATTTACATGAATACCAAGGAGGCTGCTTTGTAATTGTTCAATAAAGACATAATGCTAAAATAATTGCTGCTAAATTGTATCTGGGTGTGAGATGACTCAAATTTGATAAAAATAAGTAAAAATTGTGGCATTCTTCTCTAACATTTCATAGGTGTGGGCATTGTAGAATATGTATTATAATTGAGATTAATATAAGACAGATGAGGCTAATATCTAATCAAATAACATATAACTTATGAAAAGCCCACAGCTCTACCTAAATGATTAATAAATTTATTTTTAAATTTTTTATTCAGTTTATTTAAACTGAAAAAATTAGCAAGTTAGCAAATTCATATGTATATAAATATTTTTAAACAATTAGCTTTTAGTTATATATATGATATTTTATGGTCTTCTCTTTAACAACTTCTTGGATCAATGTGCTATTCCTGGTTGAATTTGCTCCTAATAAAAGACTTTTGTTGTAATAGAATTGTTATCCTGAAGATTGTGCTTGTTCTTGAGCTTGGGTTTGCGCAGGTCATTGACTCTTTTGTGCAAATGAATCAAGAAGTAGATTGTCCTTCATGCTTGCAATAAGCATTTTAAAATCATACTTTCTAGAATTAAAATAGACCTTTCAGATCTTTATTACAAAAGAAGATGCTAAGTTTATTGAGGCTGCATATTGTATTTATTAAAGGCATGAATTTGATGCCTGGCTGCCTCCCTTTGAGTTGTGATAATACCCGGCTATGTGAACTTGGAAAGTTAATTTATGTTGACCTCAGTGTCCATTGTGAGGCAATGGATATTAAAAAAAATAGAACTTATGATTGTTGTGAGGTTTAACAAATCAATATATGTGGACTAAATAAAATGATGGCTTACATAAACATATTTATGCTATCTTTTGTTAAAAGTAAGATGCTTTTTCTAAGGTCTTTTACATTATTAGCAGTTTAGTAAAAATAGAACACATATCTTAACTATGTAATATTAATAAAATAAGGAACTGTATGTAACATCAGCTCATAATTGATGTTAATAAATATAACTATTACCATGAAGTATCTTACATTTCTAAATTTGTTATAGAATACTATGTTATAGCATTATATAACATTTAATAATAAATAAAGATTTATATTTAAGAAATACAAATTAATATTTAAGAAATACAGCTTGGAGAATGGAGATAGAAGTGGGGAATGATAAGAAGCATATGAAATACTCACAGGTCCCTGTGAAGAGTGACCCAAAACCTTAAGGTTTTCTACTTTTGTGCAACAGTTCGTGAGGCTTTATTTTACAAATGCATAGTGCCAAGCTCAATAACCTTAAAAATCAAAGATATGTTGTGTTTCTAAGGAGCTTACAGATAGTAAAAATGAAAGTAAATAAATTTATATACACACACATATCCATACACAAATACGGAGGGTATAATTCAGAATTCTAAGGGGGATTGTCTCTTTTTTAGATCTAATATTGGTGAAAGATTGTTATGATTTTTTAAAAAATAGCTTTAAAACTAAGATAAGAAGTTCCAAAGATATGAAGTTTCAACCTGATCTCTAGTCAAGTATGGTATTGAATATTGTTACATAAAAGGCCACAAAAATTATTTTCTCACTCAACAATCCATAGATGACAGGAAATAGGTTATGACTATGTAATCAAATAATCAATGCATCAAGGATCATGGTACTCATTCATAATTAGAAATCTGTGTTCTATTATTTTTCCCCAATTACTTTAAACTCATATTCTGTCCTACAGCTGTTAAGTGGTTATAACAAGTGATTTACTCTTTTTTTATGAATGACCTATGACTATTCCCAGTGTAAATTTTATAGAATGTCGATAAAATGTGATTGATAGAGACTTGTGGTCAATCCCTAGTTCTCCTAAGAAAGTGAAATGTAGAATTTTGTTCAATTAAAGTGTTTTAGAAAATTTCCTTTTGGAGAGTAGTTTACTGTTATTTTCAGGATCTTGTGTCATTGTAAACCAGACATTCTTATTTTATTTAACACAGGACATACATCTAGAAAATTTCCTCATTTTGTGATGCAAAGAATGGCAAACATAGGCCACCTAACATGAATTCGTGAATATTCTGGGCCATGTTTGCTGGGGTAGGTGCAATGACTGGATCCTTAGTTAGCTTGAGGGAATCACAGAAATATGAGCTATACTGGATTACTTCCCATTGATTTAGACTATGCCCAAACCCTTTTCCTTAGGCCCACAGTGATATATTCAACTATTGGGAATTATCACGATGACTTCCCTTAACTAACATCCTAAATTTTCCATTTTTCCCAAAATTTTCCCATCAAGAATAAGTTATTTTTAGTAAATGAAATGAGTTAATCAATGTGTAAATAAATCTCTTCAAGGATTTCATTCTAAGGGACAAAAGTGACAAATTTGTAAAAAATGTATAATTGTCAAAATGTGCAATATCATTGGAGCTGTTGCTGATTTCACAACAATGCTGTCTGCCAGTCACACAGACAAACAGATTTTGTGCTGCCTCTGGATAAATTCTTACAACTTAGTCCTGTCAAAAATATTATAAGAACACTTTGTCAGTAAATGAAAGAGAATAATAATAAAACATTACTACAATTTGTGAGAATTAGTTTCTGTTACAGGCATTTAATAATCACCACCATTTTTGATTTTCACTACAACCTTCCATGTTGGCACTTTTAACCCCCTTCCCCCCAAATTACAAATTGCATTTAGGGAAAAAAAACATGCTAAATTATATAACCTAAGTTCAACTTACAAATATCTGTAATATATTTATGATTTTCACCATATTCAATGTTTCTCCTTAAGATGCTCCTCTATATTGGATAATTGCATATTCTACTTGTAAAACTCAGGCACAACCATTTAAGTTTGCTTTGTTCAATGAAATGCGAGTAGAAGTAAAGTATATCACTTCTGAACAGAAGCTTTAAGAATCAGCACACGGTTCACTATTTTGTTCTGTAATGAAAACTAGTCTACTAGTTGAAAATAAAGCTTACTCCATCAGCTATAGATTAACAGTAAAATGATATGGAACAGAGTTGCAGACAACTCAATATAGGTATGTAACATATGCTAGAAATAAACCTTTGTATTCAGTCACTGTATATTGGGGTCACTTTTTACTATAACATAACCTTTTCTGATGACACTGAGCTAAAGACAGGATACACACTCAAGTTAATCTCAAGGCCCAAGATTATACTGCTGTTTTTTCTTGAAAGAAATAGACTTCAGCACTAGACTTATTCATCAATGTTTTCTTCTTGATCATATACCCTATACTTACTTACACATTAGAATTCTCTTAGCTTATTTACTTAGTAAACTGCCTTCTACTCTTCAAATGTTTATGTTTTTTTTCTTTGTACCTTTATTTATTTGTTTTCAATAACAACAAATAGAAAATCATATTTACTTTTTCTTTTTAAAAAATAAAAATGATATATTTTTCCCATTACCATTTATCTCTCTTATACATCCCTCTTATCTTGAGAATTGTTACAATTTCCCCATTCTAGGAAATATTTCCTAATTAACTGCATAATTTGCAGTTACTTAACAGAGTAAAATCAATCCTACCTATTTTTGTATCTAGACTTGCTATGGTCTCATAAATTCATAGGTTTTTCATGTCACTAATGTGCTTTAACTGCATTATAGCTTTTTGTGCATGGGCAAGAAAAGCTCATACTCAATAGGACCAGAACGTTGCTCTTACCACAAATAAGACATAGTGCAAGCCCTTACAGATTCCTCAAAGGGCTCTGACCAATGTGGTTCAGTTAGTTGAGTGTTGTCCCGCAAAGCAAAATGTTTCTGTTTAGATTCTTGGTCAGCACACATGCCTGGGTTGTGGATTTGTTCCCCAATCAGGGTATATGAAACGCAACCAATAGAAATTTCTCTCTCACATCCATGTTTCTCTCCCTCTTGCTCCCTCCCTTTCCCTCTCTGAAAATAAAATAAATAAAATCTTTAAAAAATGCCCCAAAGAAAGTCATATTCAAAGAAATATTGTTCAACAAACATCTCCACTGTTATCTAAAAAGTCTTAATTGCTAACTTTGTCATGTCATTTTGTTATTTGGACAGGCTGGGTAAAGTTTTAGGCAGAAAGTAGCTCAGGAACTTTATCCATGGACTGGACAACCTGGTCCTCATCAATTGTCTAAGTGTGAAGGCCTTTTCCTTATGAGAAATAATATCCTTAAAAAGTAAATGATTGGTACATTCCTAAGAATAAGAACAGCAGCAAAAAATATTTTGGCACAGTTTTTGGTTAAGCTTCTTATATAGCCCAAGGTTAATAAAAATCATTGTATTTAAACAAATTCTTTTTAGTTTTGCTGTGTTTATTTTAATTAATGTTTTGCTTTATTTTGCTTACTGTATTATCTGGAGATATGATTAAAAATAATAATATTGTATTGGGGAAGAAACTAACAATGATATTCCTTTAAAAAAATAGTTACTGAGCCCTGGCTGGCGTAGCTCAGTGGATTGAGTGAGGGCTGCAAACCAAAGAGTCGCAGGTTTGATTCCCATTCAGGGTACATGCCTGGGTTGCAGGCCAGGTGCCCAGTGGGGGCCACATGAAAGGCAACCACACATTGATGTTTCTCTCTCTCTCTTCCTCCCTCCTTTCCCCTCTCTAAAAATAAATAAATAAAATCTTTAAAAATTAGTTAGTTTTATTGTTGTTCAAGTGTAGGTGTCTCCCTTTCCCCTCCACCATGCCCACCGCCCCACATATTCTCTCCTCCAACCTTCAGACTTCTTCCCTTTGGCTTTGTCCATGCGTCTTTCATACTTGTTCTTTGATGGCCCTTACCCTGGTTTCCCCCATTATTCCTCTCCCCTGACCCTTGTGGTTACTGTCAATTTGTTCTTTATTTCAATGTCTGTGGTTATATTTTGCTTGCTTGTTTGTTTTTTTATTAGGTTCCACTTATATGTGAGACTATATGGTATTTGTCTTTCTCCTACCCTTATTTCACTCAGCATAATGCTCTCTAGTTCCATCCATGCTGTCCTGAAGGGTAGGCGCATTTTCTTTCTTTCTGCTGTGTAGCATTCCATTGTGTAAATGTACCACAGTTTTTTAATCTACTTCCCACTTATGTTGGCACTTAGGTTGCTATATAACTGCTATTTTGTTTTTACTTATCTCAATAATTGTCAGTGCCTGTTTTCTTTCTAGTATTTAATTGAACATAGCATACATACAACCAGAGGCATAAGAAATAATACAATTTATTAATACTAACAATCTTTGCTAATAATTTTATCATTAGTTTTACTCTGTAATAAAATCTAAAATCCAATTCTTGCTTGTGTTACAATAATATAATCCCACATAACGTTAACTCACAAGTAGTTCTTGCTGAGAAACTTCTGAAGCTACCTCAGCTAAGATACATAATCCTTAAAATTTATTTCATTTCTATTCTACCAAATTAAATTATTTATATGGTTGACTCTTTTCTTACTATCTGATAATTACCACAAATATACACACAGACAAACACAATTACCTAAAGTGATAGTAGAGTATGTAAAGGTAGGCACAAACTGAAGCAAAGCTGATATTTGGAATAAATGAGTTTACACCTCTTACAACTTTTAGCCTGAGGGCTTGTTCCAGTCAGCTCTATGGAACATGCTAAAAATCCAGTAGAAATCTTTAGTATTTCTGGACTGAACAACCAGAGAGTGAATATGGGACAACCACACTCACTGAAATTATAAGGGTAAAACCTAGAAAGGATAACATTAACGGGGGACCCCCCCTCCACAAATTCTGTCTAGAAACCTCTTCCAGACTATAAGCATACCAGCTAAGCCAGAAGAACTGTTGTAATATAATTACTTAAACTACCATCCACCATGGGATCCCAGAGTTTGCAGTTTTCATTCAGCTATGTTAACTGAAGGCATTAAAAATAATAATAATAATATTTTTGGATACACTTAAAAAGATCTTTATAACTTATAATTCACTAATTTCATGATATAATTACAAATTACTGAATGTATAAACAAACAAGAAAACATTTTTTTTTCAAAAGAAAAGACAACCAGACACAAACTTTGAGACAATCTAGATATTGGAATTAGAACACAGAGTTTTAAAGCAGCTATTATATATATCCTCAAGGAAATAAAGAAAATAAACTTGTAGTGATAGAAGAAAAATCTCAGCATGGAATCAGAAATAAGAAAATTTAACCAAATTCTAGATTTAATAAAGCAATGTCTAAAATTAAAAGAAATAATACATGACCTACTTAGAATACAGATTACAGGGAAATATTTAGTGAACTTGAAGATGAATAAAATGAGGTTATCCAATCTCAGCACAAAAGAAAGAAAAATTGCTTAAAAAACTTTACCAGACTTCTAGGGACCTGTGAGTTTCTACCAAAAAGTATAGCATACAGGTAATTTGATGTTCAAAAGTAGTATAGAAATGTAATAGAGCAGATATTTTTGAAGAAATAACATCTAAATTTTTCAAAATTTGGTGAAAACATCAACTTGCAGATCCATGAAGCTCAATGAGTACAAGTCAGGATTAATACAAATACGACCATATGTAGACACATCACAGATAAACTGAAGCTAGCTAAAGATAAAGAGAAAATTTTGAAAGCCTCCAGGTAAAAGTGTAGTATTATCTACAGAACAACAATTTCATTAACTATGGACTTGCCACTAGACAGAATGAAGTCCAGATTATAATAAAATAATGTTTTTAAAGCGAGAAAAGACAAAAAGCAAAATATTCTCAACTTAGAATCCCATGTTCAGCAAAAATATGTCTCAACAATAAATACAAAATAATATATTTTCAAATAAGTAAAATAAAAACACTTCTTATAAGAAATGTTCAAGGATGTTCTTCAGGCTAAATGGAAATAAAATCACATATAAGATGGACAAAGCCAAAGGTGGATAGGATTGCGGGTGGGAGGTGGGGATGACTGGGGTTGTGGAAAAAGTGGTGATGGGAAAATGGAGACAAATGTACTTGAATAACACTTGAAAATAGAAAAAAAAATGAATCTTCAGAAAAGAATGAAGACTTTTGAAAACAGTAAACATAGTTTTTTTTTTTTTAGGAAATTTCATAGTTTCCACAGTGGCTGCACCAGTCTGCACTCCCACCAACAGTGTACTAGGGTTCCCTCTTCTCTGCATCCTTGCCAGCACTTGTTTGCTGATTTATTAATGATGACTGCTGTCACCAGTGTGAAGTGGTGTCTCATTGTGGTTTTAATTTGCATCTCTCTGATGGTTAGTGATGCTGAATATGTCTCTGGGCCCTCTGTATGTCCTCTTTGGAAAAGTGTCTGTTCAGATCCTTTGACCATTTTTTAATTGGATTGTTTGTCTTCCTGGTATTGAGTCATATAGGTTCTTTATATACTATGGAAATCAAACCCTTGTCTAAGGTATCATTGGCAAATATGTTCTCGCATGCAGTCAGTTCCCTTCTCATTTTGATGATGGGTTCTTTGCCATGCAGAAGCTTTTTACTTTAATGTAGTCCCATGTATTTATTTTTTTCCTTTATTTCCCTTGACCTAGGAGATATATCAGCAAAAACATTGCTATGTGGGATATCTGGTATTTTACTGCTTATGTTTCCTGCTAGGACTTTTATAGTCTCATGACTTATATTTAAGTTTTGTATCCATCTTGAGTTTATTCTGGTGTATGGTATAAGTTGGTGGTCTAGTTTCATTTTTTTGCTTATACCAGTCCAGTTCTCCTAACACCATTTCTTGAAGAGGCTATTTTTACTCAATTGCATGCCTGTGCCCGTTTTGTCAAGTATTAATTGACCATAGAGATGTGGGTTTGTTTCTTGTTTCTCTCTTTTGTTTTACTGATCTTTGTGTCTGCTCTTAATGTTAGGACCAGGTTAGATTTTTTTGTTTTTGTTTTTGTTTTTATTTTTTTTACAGTGGCCTTGTAGTATAGTTTTATATCAGGTATTGTGATCCCTCTTATTTTCTTCTTTCTCAAGATTGCTGAGGCTATTTGGAGTTTTTTATGATTCCATATAATTATTTTCTAATATTTTGTTGTTCAGTTACAGTTGTCCAACATTTTTCTCATTGCTCTCTCCTGCCCCACCCACGGCCCCCTCTCGTAGTCAACCCCCACCCTACTGTCTATGCCCATGGGTCTTCTATACATGTTCCTTAACTCACACTTTCCCTTTCTTTCTCTTGTTACTCCTCTCCCCTACCCCTCTGGTCACTGTCAGTTTCTTCCTTGTTTCCATGTCTCTGCTTCTATTTTGCTCATTTCTTTCTTTTGTTGATTAGGTTCCACTTATAGGTGAGATTATATGCTATCTGTCTTTCACTTAGCATAATACTCTCCACTTCCATCCATGCCTTTTGATCCAGTGATCCCACTCCTGGGACTATATCCTAAAAACCCTCAATCACCAATTCAAAAGAACCTATGCACCCTAATGTTCATAGCAGCATTATTTATAATAGACAAATGCTGGAAATAGCCTAAGAGCCCATCAGAATGGATGGATCAAAAAACTGAATCGATCAAAATGAATGGATCAAAAAGTGTGGTACACATACACAATGGGATAATATACAGCAGAAAGAAAGAAGAAACTCCTACCCTTTACAACAACATGGTTACATATAAATTTTTGAACTACTTGTTCTAGATCTGTGAAACATGCCATTGGTGTTGTAATAGGAATTATGGTGAGTCTATAGATTGTTTGGGGTAATATAGACATTTTAATGATGTCAATTCTTCCAATCCATGAACATGGTATATGCTTCCATTTATTTGTATCTTCCTTAATTTCTTTCTTCAGTGTTCTATAGTTTTCCAAGTACAGGTCTTTTGCCTCCTTGGTTAAATTTATTCCTAGGTACTTTATTTTTCTTGATGCTATAATAAATGGGATTTTTCCTAGTGTCTCTTTCTGATTTCATTGTTCTTGTGCAAAAATGTCATCAATTTCTGAATATTAACTTTCCATCTGCTATTTTCCAAAATCCACGTACAGGTCAAGTAATTTATTTTGGTGGAGATTATATAGTTTTCTATGTACATGATCATGTTGTCTGCAAATAATGACAGTTTTGCTTTTTCCTTTACAATTTGGATGCCATTTATTTCATTTTCTTGTCTGATAGTTGTGGCTAGAGCTACTTGTTATAAGAGTGGTAAATGAGAACACACTTGAATTAATCCTGTCCTTAAGGGGAAAGCTTTTAGTTTTTGCCCACTGAGTATAATGTTGACTGTAAGTTTCTCATATATGACTTTTATTATGTGGAGGTATGCTCCCTGTATCCACACTTTGCTGAGTGTTTTCATCATATGGATGCTGGATTTTATCAAATACTTTTTTAGCCTCTATTGATATGATCATGTGATTTTTGTATATCATTTATGTGGTATATTATATTTATTGATTTGTGAATATTGTACCATCCTTAAATCACTGGGATGAATCCCACTTTATTATGTGTATGATCTTTTTAATGTATCATTGGGAATATATCCTAAGAACCTGGAATTACGAATTCAAAAAAACCTATGCACCCCTATGTTCATAACAGCACTATTTATAATAGCCAACTATTGTAAACAGCCTAAGAGCCCACCAGTAAATTAGTGGATCAAGACTATAGTATATTTATATAGTGGAATACTATGTAGCAGAAAAAAAGAAGGAACTACCTTTGGGACACCATAGATGAAAGGGGAATATTTTGCCAAGTGAAATAAGCAAGTCAGTGAAAGACAAATACTATATGATTCCTCAAATACCATATGAGGAATCTAATGAACAAAATAAACCAATGAACAAAATAGAACTAGAGTCATGAAAACATGGAATAGACTAGCAACAACCAGAGGGGCATGGGTGGGGGATGATGGTGGAAAGCAGAAGAAGGGACTATTTAAAGAGCATGTATGAATGATCCGTGGACATGTACAACAGTGTGGGAACTGACTGTTTGTGTGAAGGGTGGGATAGCCAGAGGAGGAAATAAAGGGGAAGAATGGGGCAGCTGTAATAGAATAAAGATTAAATAAAGAAAACAGTAAATATATAGGTAAATATAAGAGGTTAACTCCCTTTGTTTAATGTCTTTATAATGCATATGCTCTCCAAAGAAAAACATTATAATCTTTTATTTTGGATTTTAAGATAGTTCTAGATATGATATATAACAACTATAAAAGAATAATGAGGTGATAAATAAATCTATATAATTGCCAGCTTTCTATATTTTACTTGAAGTAGTGCATTATTGACTCTAAGTAACTATATTTGTTAGCAAACATTAATATATTTTTCAAAGAACTATACCCAAAAAGCCAATAGGCAAATTAAAATAGATTATCTCTATCGCTCCCACAAACAAAACAAAATAGAAAACAATCTGAGTAAGGTAGTAAAAGAGGAAAAAGGGAAAAACAGACAGAAACAAAAAACAAATAATAAAATACATATCAATAATTATATCAAATGTTAGCAGATGTTAATGGACTCATATCTATTATTTAAAGGCCAAAATTGTAAAAATTGAAAAAGCCCATTTCTAACTATATGGTAGTAATAAAAAGGCACATTAAATATAAATGCACAGATAAAGTCAGTGAAAAGGACATGTGAAAATGGTAGGCATAAAAAGGCTGAGACACTGCATTAACATCATGTAGATTCTCAGAAAAAGTATTTTTTGATAATAAAAATGGACATTTCTCCATAAATATAGGTTCAGTGTCCCAGAAAATATACCATTCTCCCCCTAACTTCTACATGCATATATCCTGATGTTTTATTTTCCAGTGGTAAGAAATATCTTACAATATAAATTCATATAGTCATGCTTATATGTAAAGTACGACAGCATTCATGCTCGTGTATTCTACAAGAGAAAAATCTCCAAGTAAATCTGAAGTTCTGTGCCTTCAAATATCTCTCAATGGTAGGTAGATATCCTTCCAATGATTAGAGTTTTCATTCTGCTGTCAGCCCAGAGATACAAAATACCTGTGGGGTTTTAGGGCAACAAAAAAAGACAGGTTATTTTAATGATCAATCTTTATAAGGTTTGTGCAAAAGAAACCTTAAGAAATGAAAATGGACCTCTTGAAATTGGTGTAATTATCCACACAGATATATTTACGTGCTTAGATTATACATCTGAGAAAAGCTTGGCATTTTGCAGCTAATGATATTACTTATAATTGCAAATTTCCCATTCTGTACTTAGACTCAGATATTGCAGAAAATAATTAGAACATCTATTTGCTTTTGTTAGAGTAGGCAGTTAGTTAGGTATTAACAAAATAGAAGGAAACCAACAGAACCAGAGTAACCCTGATTAATTTTTCAGTCACTCTAGGGAGTAACTGGCAACATTATATGGGAGGGGGGAGAGAAAGAGAGGTAAATTCCTTTTACTGAGTGCATGAGCAGTAGGAGCCAAAATGGCCACCTTACAAGGTGGAGAAGACTAGCCTGGGAAAGTCTGGAAAAAGGATCAGATTGGGAAAAAACGCAAGCCCCAGAGAATCAAGGAAACAGACTGGATGAGGGAGGGCACCAACACAAGCCTAGGAAAAATCAGGAAAGGCATTGGGTGGACTGAAAGAAGCTTGCTTTTCCTTCAACTCAAGGAAATACATGGAAGGTAGACAAAGAACCCATGTGTACCCTTTTTGGAGTATACCATACCCTTCCTTCTCACATGCACATAATTTTTGCCTTCTCCCCTAAACTCTAAGAGCCCTATGAGACTTGCAAGGAGGGCAGCGAGCTGTGTGTGGCTGACGACTCTCCTGTAGCCTCTACAACTTCCTTCCCTGAATCCATGCAGCTGCTACCTTATAGCCTGCCTACTTGGTCTCTTCCAGAGTGTACTGCAGCTTTTCACTCTAATAAATCTTACCACTATCACTGAAAACTCCTCCTATGTAGGTGTCCCTGAATTTTTTTTTCTGAGACACTGCTGAAGGACCTATTTGCTCTTTTAATACTGTCTTTCAAGGAAGAGTATTCAAATACATAAACACATAATTATCATGAGAGAAGATCAAAATCATACAAAATTTCACATGCCATTCTTAGGGTTTTATTTTCAGAGCACAAAGCCAGAGGAGAAAAAAAGTAACAATTGAGGATATTCAGGTACACACAGTCTAGAACTTTATGCATCTACACAATGCCCACTTAAGCCAGAGAAAGAGTCCTTTTCCATAGGAAGCTTTTAAAATTTATTGCTGCTGGGACATTTCTCCCAGGTAACTTATTTCAGAATTACTGAGAGGAGGGCATGGGTCATTGATAGTCTAAAAAAATATCCCAAGTTAGTCTAACTTGGTGCCATGGTTTAGAACCATTGATCTAGGAATTCTATGAGATTCTACCCAATTTTATTGTGTTACAGGTATATGAGTTTAAGTAACCTTGAATTTTATTTTGTACTCATTCTGTAACATTAATATTACTGCTTCTTATAGCCATCATCTGTAGCAGGCACTCTTATATTTTTGGAGGGATTTCAAATATTATTAAGTGAGCATTATGCATAAAGTAGGTGAAGGTTGGTGTGGGAATTGGCATCACTGATTAGCCTCCCTGCATTCTTTCCTGAGAAGTAAGCCCTAGCAAGACTTCACAGCTGTCCTCCTTTCCTCAAAAGAAATGGCAGAGGCTAAGTCAGGAAGCCTTCAGGACTGTTGTCTCACAAGTTTACTCATATTAAAGATGTAGATTAATCAATGAGGAGCATGGGGCTCTCAGGTTAAGTTTCCTTCCATCTACCTGTTCTAGCTAAATGCTGCTTTTATATTTAAGCTGGTTCCTTTTCAACAGCCGAGACAAAGGAAATCTCTTGACCAGCACATTGTTCAATGTATCATTCCCCAAAGTAAATACATGTAAATTCTGCAAACCTCTAAATAAATAATGGCTAAATATTTGCAACCTTAAACAAAATACATTCAGGGAAACTTTAAGTCTCCAGTTTCCCTTTTTCTTGCTGCAAGGCAACTTGGCTCTACAGATCTTTGTAATCTTCAGTCTCTTGCTAAAACTGCTGAAATAAAGTTCTTAATGCTGTAGAATAAACTCTGAGAGAGTGTGGTATGTTTCAGCTTGTGTGGAAAGAGCTGCTAAATCTAAATCCTATCTAAACTAAACCTCTTTAATTCACTATCATAAATGTGAGACTCTAGCTATTGCATTTCTCTACTGTTCAATGGGAGAGTTGAGAAATATTAAAAATTGACTTCTTCCTGGATTTATTGTGATGTGTGAGGCATAAAACAGAAAAAGCCAACTAAAATTTAGCTGTATGACAGTTACCCGTTAGACACTTTGACTTTTTAATAACCTATGCAGATGTACACTCAGGCTGAATGAGATCTCAAATACACCATTTTGATAAAAATCCATTCATCTTATGCATCTCTGAGTAAAGCTTCCCACAGTGATCCATTAACCTGCTTAAAGATTTAGCCTTTTGTAGAACATAGGAAAATGTTTGCTGTCAAAATGAGGTGCCTTTTTGTGTATGCTGTAGGAACTGGACAGATTTCTGGATTATTTACAAGCCATTTATGAATTGGGATTTTCAAATTTCAAAGAAAATACTTTGAAAATATAATGGCAAAAATTCATGTGATTTTGATGTTTCCACAAGAATAACATTATAATTCAAGTCATGTTATTTTTCTATATGATGCTCTTCAATACTGTTGAAGAAGATGTGAACTTACCAAAAAAAAGTAACTGAGACTTCATTTTTATCCATTGTGAGCACCCAAGATTCTCTTAACATCAACAATCATCATGCATAATTAATAATAGTTCTACTTGATAACAATGTTCCATTGAGAAAGACATATGATGCTGGGAATACCATTGTTCAGTATTTCTAGAGCTAAAAAATGTGTGCCTAACTTAGTAAAAGCCAAAATAATTCTGCTTTATTTAGTTATTTCCATTCCACATGTAAGGTTTTCAACAGGATTATTAGAAAAATATTTTATAATCTTTTCTAATACTTTTCTAATATTTTCTAATAATCCTGTTAAGGTTGATTCATAAAAGTGAATTTTGGAATGATTTATTTTCATACTTTATATGGTTTGAACAATTTATAAATCTATAAATAGATATTTTTAGTCAGTTTTATTCATCAAAAACAGTGGCTTTGGACTCATTTGTGACTCTGACATTCTTTTATTAACAAAGAGAAAACCTGTTTATAGACATAATCACCTTTATTTAGTGAAAATAATCATAAGTCATTTTGTATGGGGTTTAGTATTCTCAGAAGGGGAATTAAGGTGATTATTAAACACCCTAATCCGTGAGAATGGGTGATAACTAGATTGCATTTTTCAGTTAATTTTCCCCTTCTGCTAAAGGTGCCGTTTGCTTCAGAACCAGGGTATATAGTAGCAAATAAAGACACCTTCACACAGTCTACAATTTCAAAAAAAATTATACAGTAAAAGGAAAAATGCATACCTTGGCTGAATTGTATCTTTTTCATACTCTGGAGTTAACTGTCTTCCTTAATCACATAGCTGTAAAGTTTCTGGCCCAATGCTAAGTTTTTATGTGAAGACATGATAGAAGGTCCTAGGAATTAACCCTAGCAGGTGTGTTCTTGAATTGTTAGAACCCACTTGTGACCATTTTCTTCCTTTGGTATAGAACCATGTAAGTAGTTTCCACACCAGTGGGTAGATTTTGGAGTAGGTACACTCCACTGGCATATTGTGTTCACTAGAAACAACTTGATCAACTCAATGCTTTATTGGAAATGGAAAGAACAGTCTATTGAGTTCCTTTTAAGGGATATTTTTTATGTAGTATATCACAAATATAAAATTATTAAAGTTTTAGATGTTACATTGCATATAAATAGACCAACATGAATATACCCATAGTAAGTGGGGCATTTCCATGTATATGAATAATATGTTATATGAATAATAATAAATGAACAACTTTCAAACCTCAAGCTCAATACTAGGAACTGTAGTTAAAATATTGCTGTTATAACACAAACACTACAATGTACAGCACTACTAAAAGAACAAGTGGTGTTCATTTGTTAAAGTATCATTTCTCCCATTTCCTAAAAATAATTTCCCACATTTATTATAAATTCATATTATCAAGTCTAAAAATTAGATAGCTGTTTACAAAGGCAGAGAAGTTAAAGATGTGTGCCTGAACTAAGAAAGGAATTGTAGCCATAAAAGACAAATACATTAGACATGTAAACTCTTAATCCTCCCAATGGTCATTGCCTATAGTCTGATGAGTCTTCAATTTGCTTTCTCCTTCCTTTCCCCAACACTGTTCACCCATATATCTAATATTTATTTTATTACTTCCCTGGTTTAATTATATACTAATATTCCCATGTTTCTGACTCTAGTGTGGCAAACTGATCCCGATTCCTGCTAATGGCCTGTTAGGTGGCTCAGTTTTGAAATTTTTCATCTTTAGCTGATTTCTGACTATATGTAATCTATAAGAAAAAATAAAAATACTATTAATGGTGATGGTAATAATGATGGTGATAGAAAAGACTCTTTATGACCCAGAGACTGTAATGAGTTTTATATAATATTCCATTTTTATAACTTTGTGAGGCTAGTGCTATTAATATCATTTGCCACAAGATAAAACATAACATCAGATAGATTAAATAAGTTACCCAAAGATATATAGTTAATAAATGTTGAAGCTGAGATTTGACTGTACACTGACTCACATTCATCTGTTTGTATCTGCTATGAAATCCTGCTCCATAATTAGAATTTATTGGGTGACAGCTGCATGTCAAGCATGTATAGTTTCATATGTCACAGTTGTATATAAACAAAGTATCACTAGTATACCAGTGGTAAGTGGGTCATTTTCATATTTTTTCTTCTGTCAAACTTGTGCCTACTCAGACTGAAGTTTTCATATACAGCATTGTTAATTTGGGACAAATGCTTAAAGGGTAGGACTTTTTCAGATATTGCTGGATTTGCAGTCCATTGGCATTCAATGTTGTCCAACTGCTGACTGCTAAGTTGAGTTAACTTAGTATTTTCTTGCTTATTTACAATTCACAGATGATGATATTTGAGAATTAGAGGTACAACAATACATAATTTAGTAAGTCAAAGATGTACAACAGATAATTATAGTTTAAGGGCTTTTGATTAATACATATATATATGCATATAAATATGTGTATGTATATATTTGTATATATATGTGCATGCATGTATATGAACACACATACAGTATATTCCAAGTGTTACATAAGTCACTAAATATTGAAGTGTTACTGATTGCTTAGGCTTTCTTTCATTTAAAATATGTCTTCATGCCTGTCATGTGTTATATATAACTGGTTTTTGACAGGCTATTCATCATGAAGATTAGTAATACATATAAATCAGCAGCAATACACATTTTTAAGGGCACAAATGAGAATTGATTGAAATGTTTAAAATAAAAAATGTTAATTAGCATCTGATTCAAATGACAGTATACTTCAAGGAAAAGGTAATGTCAAAATATTGATGAGTAGGAAGAAATAATATGAGAAATTATCTCACCCCTTCCTCCAAGACTAAAATGTAAAAAACTTCAGCCAAGGTCATAAACAGAAGCCACTGTAATAACCTACCCAATTTCCTGAAACAATTTCCCTCTATAAATAAGAGCTCACCCCACTGACCCTATTATGGGGAAAGAAAAAGAAAATAGTCGAGTATATTTATTCCAGGCAGCTAGGATGTAGATTTCCAGCAAACATGCTTAACAGATATTCTTCCCCAGAGAATGCAGCCCTAGTGTCTCTAGCTCTCTATATTTTATTCTTCTCTCTCTCTTCCTCTCTTCCCTTTTCCTTCTCTTTCTCTGTTTCTTTTTCTCCCCATCATGAGTGTATGTGTGTGTGTGTGTGTGTGTGTGTGTGTGTGTATGTCTACAGATGACTATTTCCTGCATGGCATTTATCTGGCAGTGATTTTTTATCAATCACTGCTTTAAAGAAACTCTGAAGACATATAATCTGAACAGTCATCACACAAATTCCCATGTTTCTATGTATGCCCATTCATGAACTGACAAACTGGAGAAGGAAAGAAATAAGAGAGAAAAGGAGAACAAGGAAAAGGAAGGAGAGAAAAGGGAGGGAGGGTGGGAGGTGGTGATGGAGAGAAAGAGAGAAAAGAGAGTTGAGATAAGGGGAAAGGCCAAGTCAAAGGAATGTATAAAGTACTCATGGACAAAGACAATGGAAGGGAGGATTGAATGTGGGAGGTGGAGGCCTTGTAGGGCAAGGGAGAGTCATGGGGGGAAAAAGGGACAATTATAATTGAACAACGATAAAAAATTAAAAAATAAAAACATATAGGTGGAACCATAAGCAAAAATAAATAGGAAAAACTAACAAAAATACAAATCATGACCAACATGTCTGTAATGTATATATTGTCATGTGGCCTATGTATCTGGTATATCTTTTTCATACTCACCTAAGACCTAAATTTGTGGCATAGAGATTATATCACATGCTGTTGAAACCCTAACTAACAAATGGCATTTCAGTAGAAGGTCCTGTTTAATAAAAGTAGTTAGAAGTACCAGTTAGAGGCTAACTTATTTCAATAAATATTTGCTGCAACAGAGGCTCAGGGAAATGAGATAATTTAACCATGTTCTTGAATATATTACCTTCCTCTGTGCTTAAAAAACTCAGATCATCTTCAGCACACCACACAAGTTTATTTATTGGAATAAATATATAGTTTTCAATTAGAATGTTAGTAGAATATAATATTCTTGCTGTTGCATAAGGTATTTTTTCCTGATTTTAAAATTACTTTCAAAATGGCTATGTATTGGTGAAGTTAAGAATATTGGCTTTGGGGTCAAAATGATTTGTGGATATTATTTGTCTTATGATCTTCACCAAATCTCTCAATAGCACTACATTTCACATTTCTCATGTGTAAAACATGGATAGTAATTGTATAATACATAACACATTGGGTTGTTATAAGGATTACTACTACTTAAGCTAGTATCATTTAACTGAGCAATTCTGGTAGATTGGAAAGGTTTTATTGGCTAGGTTGTTTTTTCTTTTAGTATGCCTATGTTTCAACTTAGCAATTAAAACAAGATGATTCTTAACTAAAATAAAACAGAAACATTACTTCCATGGGTAATGTGGAGAGTAAAATGGAAATTAACAACCCAGAGGAAATTATGACTCCAACAACTGATATTTTTTTAAATAATGCTGTTTTTAAAAAATAGCAGAATCAAGTAGATTTTATTTATTTATTTTTAGACAGGGCAAGGGAGTAAGAAAGAAGGGAGAGAAAGATCAATGTGTGGTTGCCTCTTGTACACCCCTCACCAAGGACCTGGCCTGTAACCCAGGCATGTACCCTGATGGAACTGAACAGGTGCCCCTTTGGTTTGCAGGCTGGCACTCAATCCACTGAACCACACTGGCCAGCGCTAATAGCTAACATGTTTGTTTCCATATTCCCATTCTTCACTATCATCTAGTTTCACCCTCTGTTAGAGCTGATACTATATTGAAGGGTAGAGCTTGAGTAGGAGCTGGCTTAGTGGGTGCTTTTCTGCTTAGGCAGTGGCTGCATGTTAAGGTAGGAATCAGGTATGACAGCAATTGGACAGATGTTTGTGAGATCAGATCAAGGAAGGATGACATTACTATAGGGCACAAACCCAAAGAAACAAAACAGAAAGTAAAACATCAGGAAATTCATAGAAACTGAAAGCAGAAATAGCAAGGTGGTCAAGAATCTAGGTATGCTGCAGGAGTGTATGCTAGTTGGCAACTTAGGTCACAGTAACCAGGGATTGGCATGGAAAAGGGTGTTTTTTTTATTGTTAAAACTGCCAACTACCTAAGCCTGCAAGTCATTTATCTGCTCTCTGTTTGGGAGAAAATCTAGTTTACAGAGCAGCAATGCTCCTGCTAAAACTTGACATGGAGCTGTCATAATATAATGTTATCTTTTTTAATAAAAGATTTTATTTATTTATTCCCAGAGAGGGAAGGGAGGGAGAAAGAGAGAGAGAGAGAGAAAAACACTAATCTGCGGTTGCTGGGGGCAGTGACCTGCAACCCAGGCATGTGCCCTGACTGGGAATCGAACCTGCGATGCTTTGGTTCACAGACCGCACTCAATCCACTGAGCTATGCCAGCCAGGGCTCGATATAATGTTATCTTATGCTTAATAAATTCTGACACTCCTTCTCAGAGCTTCAGTGGTCACTGGTAGATGGAACAAGAAGAAATAGGTGAATAGAGTGCTTAGTGATGTCTTCCTTACCCTGATTTGGAGAAAAACTAGTGCTTTGAAAATCATGTTCCATTGTGCTATTGTATATTCCTGTTCTAGCCAATCAGCATGGGACTGAAGTCAGATATCAAATGTTCTCCTCTACATAGGTCTGCTAAACTGAGCTAAGGAGGAGAATATGAGTATATCAGAGAGGAGACTAAACTAGGTATCTTCTGTAAGAGTTCAAGGACACATATTTAATGCAGCTTTTACATCTGCTCTTCAGACATGCATGAAGCCAACCTCATGTGAGTTAAGCATTTTACATATAAATATCTAACATCATTTTCTCTGTCACAATTTTTCTTGCTCCTTATTTTATCTCTCTCATGTTCCCTCTCTTAATTAATAGAACTACCAACTATTCTGTAATGTCACAAACCTGGACATTATCTTAGATCATTTTTTTAATCTCATGCTAAATCCTGTCAATTTTAAGATTGAAGTTTTCACATTTATCTTCACCAGTCAACACCCTGCACTACACTCTGGTTCAGTCCATATTTTTTTTTCTTTTTTGGTATATTGCTCTTGACTCCTCGAGAGTTCTACTAGAAAGTAGAACTCTTTTCTTTCACTTCTTAATCTTTGTTAGTGGACTTTTTGAATAACAAATCAACTATGCAACCCCATACTAAAACTACTCAATCCTCAACACTTCACAATACCTCCAGGTTAAAGTCCAAATTCATTAATATGATTCTAGTCAATTACATTAAATTTTGGAAGCACATGGTATTTCACTCTGTACCAGCTGTATCTTCCACATTGAATACTCATCCACTTTTTGCCTGATGACCTACAACTTACTCTTCAAGACCTTTAAGAATAATCTACTTGATTCTTCCATCTCAAAACTGATTACTTCCTTCATTGGGTTGTCACTATATTTTGTGGTTAGTTTCTAATTTGGAATCACTATACTCTGTTACAATAATTTGTTTATGTATGTATCCCTTATTAAACTATAAGTGAATGATTTGAGAGTAGATACCATGACTTTAAATGGTAAACATTTTTAATACTTTTTTTTTGATATAGAGCTTGCCATATAGTAGGTTATTGATGATTATATAAAGAATATTAAAAGGTATAATTCTAGATTTATTTGCTCCTACCATTAAAGACACTTATATCACCCAACATATATTATCTTATTGACTCTGTGATCTACCAACTGTACTAATATAAATTTATTTGTTTTGAATGAACAAATATATTTCTCAAATATCCAAATTAATATTAAGAATTTACAGTATTTACTTCATGGCATATATATAAATCTGTGTATATTTTTGTGTCTATTCTCAAATAAAAGTTTTTCAATTCATATAAAAATACCAATATTTTTGAAACTTTCATAGTCATCAAAAGCAAGAAAAATCTAAAAAACTATCACAGCCAAGTGGAGCCTTAGTAGGCATGACAACTAAATTCCACGTAGGGTCTTGGAATGTATCCTGGAACAGAAAGGACATTAGGTAAAACCTAAAACAATGTTCACAAACTATGGGCTTTATCTTATAAGATTATATTGATACTGGTTCATTAATGATAACAAATACACCATACTATGCAAGATTCTAATAAAGAGAAACTGGGTGTGGGGTATATAAGAAGTCTTAGTATCTTTGTAATTTTTCTTTTAATATAAAAATGTTCTAAAAGGACATTTAGATGATGTTAATTCTTCCAATCCATGAACACAATTTATGCTTCCATTTATTTGTATCTTCATTAATATCTTCAGTGTTGTGTAGTTTTCTGAGTACAGGTCTTTTACCTCCTTGGTTAGGTTTATTCCTAGGTACTTTATTTTTCTTGCTGCTATGTAAATGGAATTTTTTCCTGATTTCTCTTTCTGATGTTTTGTTAGTGGTGTACAAAAATGCCTTTGATTTCTAAATATTGACTTTGTATCCTGCTGTTTTGCCAAATTCACTTATTTGGTTGAGTAGTTTTTTTGGTGGAGTCTATAAGATTTATGTACATATCATATCATCTGCAAACAATGAGTTTTACTTCTTCCTTTCCAATTTGGAGGCCTTTTATTTCTTCTTCTTGTCTGATCTCTGTGGCTAGGACTTCCAATACTATGTTGAATAGAAGTGGTGAGAGCCAGCATCCTTGTTTTGTTCTTGATCTTAGTGGGAAAACTGTTAGTTTTTCCCCATTGAGTATGATGTTGGCTGTAAGTTTCTGATATATGGCCTTTATTTTGTTGAAGTATGCTCCCTGTATTCCCACTTGACTGAATGTTTTTATCATAAATGGGTGTTGTACCTTATCAACTGCTTTTTCTGCATGTATTGATATGATCATGTGATTTTTGTCTTTCCTTTTGTTTATGTGAGGTGTTACATATATTTGTGAATATTGTACCATCCTTGCATCCCTGTGATGAATCCCACATGATCATGGTGTATGATCTTTTTAATGTATTGCTGGATTCTATTTGTCAATATTTTGTTGAGGATGTTAGCATCTATATTCATCAGTGATATTGGCCTGTAGTTTTCTTTCTTTGTTGTGTCTTTACCTGGTTTTGGGATTAGGATAATGCTGGCCTCATAAAAAGAGTTTGGGAGTCTTCCCTCTTCTTAAAATTTTTGGAATGGTCTCCTGACTTCACTCCAGAAAAACAAACAATCCAATTAAAAATGGGCAAAGGACCTGACCAGGCACTTCCCCAGGGAGGACATACAGAGGGCCAAGAGATATATGAAAGAATACTCATGATCACTAGCCATCAGAGAGATGCAAATTAAAACAACAATGTGATACCACTTCACACCGGTCAGAAAGGACATCATAAACAATTCAACAAGTGCTAGCCAGTTTGTGGAGAAAAAGGAATACTAGTACACTGTTGGTGGGAATGCAGACTGGTACAGCCACAGTGGAAAACAGCATGGAATTTCCTCAAAAAAAAATTTGAACCGCTTTTTGACCCAGCAATTCCACTGCTGGGATTATATTCTAAGAACTCCGAAACACCAATCCGAAAGCACCTATACACTCCAATGTCCATAGCAGCATAATTTACAATAACCACATGCTGGAAGCAACCTAAGTGCCCATCAGTAAATGAGAGGATCAGAAAACTGTAGTACCTTTACACAATGGAATACTACTCAACAGAAAGAAAAAAGGAGCTCCTATACTTCCTGACATCATGGATGGAGCTGGAAAGCATTATGCTCAGTGAATTAAGGCAGGCAGTTAGACAAATACCATATCATCTCACTTATAAGTAGAATCTAATCAACAAAACAAAAAGGAAGCAGGGAAGCAAAAATACAAAAACAAATAACAAAGCAAGCAAAATATAACCAGAAACATTGAAATAAAAAAAATGACAATGACCAGAGGGGCAGGAGGAGGGGCATAATGGGGGAAAGAAGGGGGAAGATCATCAAGGAACAGGTTAAAGGACCCATGGATAAACTACAGAGAGGGTTTGGATTGGGGGAGGAAGGTGGCAGTTGGTGGGGTGGGGGAGAGCAGTGGGAAGAAGATGGAGACAACTCTACTTGAACAGCAATAAAAAAATAATAATACATACATTTTAAAAGTATTCTAAAAAGAAAGTCTATCAGCCCTGGTTGATGTGGCTCAATGGATTGAGTGCCAGCCTTTGAAGCAAAGAGTCACTGGTTCCATCCCCAGTCAGGAAACATGCCTGGGCTATAAGACAGGTCCCCAGCCAAGGGCATGCCGAGAGGCAACCACATATTGATGTATTTTTCCCCCTTTTTCTCCCTCCCTTCCCTTCTTCTTAAAAATACATAAATAAAATCTTTAAAAGGAAAATCTGTCAATTCTTTTTAAATGAAAGCAAAATAAATACTTTTCAGAAAAAAATTGATAGAATTAATTGTCAGCAGACTTGTATTAAGGATATGAAAATTTCATTAGGCATAGGGAATATGATACCAGACAGACATTTGGATCTACACAAAGAATAAAGTTTTCACAATATGGTTAAGATTAAGGTAAATATAAAATAAATTTTCCCTATTCCTAATTACTCTGAATCACAGTTAATTGTTTAAATTGTAATAATAACAAGTAAAGAATTTTTTTGTGCATTCAATTGTTTGTTTTATCCTTACCTGATGACATGCTTACTGACTTTAGAAAGAGGGGAAGGGAGAGAGAGAGAGAAGGAAAGAAACACCATTGTCAGAGAGAAACGTCATCATCCATTGGTTGCCTCTCCTATGTACTCCAACCAGGAATTGAACCCAAAACCTAGGCATGTGCTCTGACAGGTAATCTAACCCATGCCCTTTTGGTTTATGGGATGGTACTGCAAGATTATTTTTAATGTATGTAAAAGTAAATAGTGTGACAGCAAAACAAAAACAAGAGGAGAATAAAACAAGAAATATAAATTTCTTATACTGTGAATAAGGTAGTAAATATTTTTTAAAGATGGGTAGTAGTAAACTAAAGATGCATATTGTAAAACTTATGGCAACAACTAAAATGTGTGTGCATGTGAAATGGTATAACTAACAAGCCAATAGTGGAGACAAATGGAACCATTTAACAAAATTAATTCAAAATGAAGCAGAATAAAAAAATTAAAAAGTACAAAGAAGACATGGAACAAGTAGAAATGACTAGAAAAATGGTAAGTGTATATCCAAACATATTAGCAAAGGTTTAAAACATCTCAATTAAGAATCAGAGGTTCTTAGACTGGGGTAAAAACTATGAAGCTACTTTATACCTTCTATAATAAACCACTTTTAAATATACAGACATAAAGAAGTGAAAAACCAAAGGATAGAAACAAACCATGCAAATGCCAAATCAAGAGAATGCTGAGGTGCATATATTAATTTTAAATGTAGGAGATTTAAAAGCAAGAATAGAACTCATACTTGCAAAATGGGCTAGTAAGAATGAGATTTATCTTCCTCCCTGAAACTACCAAACACAAACATATAGTAGGCAAAATGGTAGCTTCAAGACAGAGCATCTGACAATGAAGGAGAGTGATCTCTGAATGATGGAAAAAAATGAAGTAAGCCCAATGACTTTCCCATCCTTGAGAGAGTTTCCAGGTAATGTGGCAAGAAGTAGAGTATCAGAAATGTCTTTGCTCATAAATGGATAGTCATCATCCCTGGACTAAAGACAGTAATGGTGGCCAGATTCCTTCCTTGACCAAACTCTAGCCAAGATCCTCAGAGCCCACTTTTTGACTAAGCCTGAAGCTTAGCCTATAAATACTTGAACAGTCTCACAGCCTCATCCCTGGAATGACAGTAACCACCTCACAAAGCACCTGCCTAAGAAAACTTAAGGTTACCAAAAGAATTTACTGCTTTCAACCAACTCCTGAAGATTGGGTTCCTGCCTCCCAGCCTCTGTGGGAGAGCAATAGTCTAACTTCCATAATTGTTACTTAGCAAACCCAATTGTGTTTCATGTGACCCAATCCCTTTCCTTATTTTTGTAATTTTTCACTTCCTTGGGTCTGCTGAGGCCATGTTCACTACTATTCCACATTTTCCCTCATTCTCCCTCTAAGACACTGTCACTTCTGTACAAATTAGAGTTCAGCTTCATTCACACGGCACCTTTCTCTATTGCAATTGTGCATTACTGATTAAAAGCTGTCTTTGCCACTTTAGTGTCTGGCTTAATTTATGTTTGACTGGTCCAGCCTTACATTGGGTGGAGATTTGAAGGAGGTAAGAAGAGCATGTAGATATTCTGGTGAAAAACATTCCAGACAGAAGGGAGAAAGTCAATGAATGCATGGGCACAATGGTAGAAGTGAATCTGTTGTGAGTTTGGAGGAGTAAAGCTGAGGAAGAGGTGGAGAAGTCAAGGACATTGCACAGGCTTTTCCTTTAACTTGAAATCTGGAGCCACTTGAAGGTTTTAGGTAAATCAGCTTCATCTAGCTATATTTTAAAATAATAAGTAGTAACTCTTGTAACTGATTTTAAAGTAGAATACACTAAGGAATGAAGATGGGAGTAGAATAAAACAAATTGCAAAAATCCTAAGGACATATGTTTTTATTTTGGACCAAATATGTAGAAATAAAGGAGGTAAAAATGGCCCATATTTTGGATATATTGTATTTTTAAAGACAAGTATTGCTCATAGGTTAGATGTGAAAGTTTGAGAGAAATTTTGAGGGCAAAAATGTTTCTATGCAATCCACTGAACCAAAATAAAGGACCAAGTTCTTATTTACTGAGGTGAGAGCCAACTGGAAGACTTCTTTGAGGAGAATGTTAGAGGAAACAACAAAATATCACTATGAATATGGTAAGTTTGAGACTTCATTAGACATAAAAGTGGAAATGTCAACTATGCAATTGAGGTGCCAGTCAGGAATTCAGGAATAGAGAGAAATTTGAAAGTCATCAACTATGTATATGTATATGTATATGTATATGTATATGTATATGTATGTAGCCTATAAGGAAATGAACTAACTGAGGGAGTGAATATAGAAAGAGAAGCACAGAAGAGCTGAGAACTGACACCTACATCATCTTAGAATTTCGTAGTTAGGGAAATGGGGAGACTCAGTCAGATGACTGCAGAAAAGTCAGGAGAATATGAAGGCCTGGAATGTAAGTGAAGTGAAGAAAGTATTTCAAAGAAGAAGGTGTGATCAACTGTCACACATGCTGTTGCTAGGTCAAGAAAGATAAAGCTTGATAGTTGAGCAGTAGATTTGGTAAGCTGGAGATCATTTTAATATAGATAAGAGCATTTTTGAAGAATGGCAATAAACAAAGCCTGATATAAGGGAGTTTACAAAAAATAGGAGAGGTGTTTTGTCTAATAAATATAATTTATTATTTCATCTATAAGAAGAGAAGTAAAGCACTTAGCATAGAGCTTGTGTATCAAATGATCAAGTCATTATTGAAATTATGCAATTTTCAATGGAAATGGAATATATTTTACTATAGTATGAGCTAATCAAGTTTATGGACTACTGATATGTTTTACTATCTAATGCATTGGACCTTGCATTGAATAAATGACCAATTGGAATTTAGTAAATGAATAATTTTAAAACTATTTGAAGGCATAAGATAAATCATTGTGTAAGTGGGGCAGGTACAGCTCAAACTTTTACAGGTAAGTGGAAGATTTGTAGAGAATCAGCTTCTCTTTATGTTCACATGTATATCATGAACTGAAGGGGATTAAAGCACTAATGAGATAATTTAGGTATGCTCTGCTGGTATATTTTGTTTAAATCATGTTGGCTTTCCAACATGGTTGTATTTTAATCTAAAGAAATGTAGATTTTATACAAAATTGTGCTAGAAATAAGATAATGAAATTGATGCAATGCATTTTTATTGTGTTAGTTGTGATTTGTCATAATTAAAATTAGTTACACCAGACCTTTTCAGTGTATTAATAATTAATGTATAAACAGAATAATTTTAAAGTGTTTTTGACAGCAGCTTCAAATTCCCCTGCATTAAGTCTCATGTTTTTCAAATTAATGGCTCATGCAAGTTTTGCAAACTCATTGGTGATAATTAAATCCTATTTGCATGGCTACCAAAGCAAGGTGTCCTTGACAAGCTACTGACACTGATCAACAGAAAGAAGTAGCAGATTAATAAAAAATAAATAAAATGCCACTTTTCTTAGGAAGCGCAATGCACAGTATGCAAACTAAAGCACTTAATTTGGAAAATGATGATTATCTTTCAAAGTGTTGGTTGTTAGTTTTAAATTCAGCTAAAATTTAAATTCTTTGGAGTACATAAATAACAATCGCTGTGTTCATTGGTGTCCGGGAAAGTGAAAGCCCTTTTGTTGAAGTGTTGGTGGTGATGTGGGCTCTTGGTTCAGCAACCATGATTCTTGAGTTTGGCAAAGAAGGAATTCAGAACTAAGAACTCTATCTGACACAAGAGGAAGTTTATTTAGCACAGAGGCAGAAGAAGTGAGCCAGCTGGCTTGCATAGACTCGGGAAATAAGTTACAGAGGCAAAAGGAGGGCCCTTGAAGACAAGTTCAGGGAGTTAGTCCAGGACTTGCTGACCCCCTGGTTGTAAGTCTTCTGGGAACATTTAGAGATTAAGTGAAAGAAAAGCAAAGATGTATGTCTGAGGAAAGAGGGGTGGAATGGCACAGGTATGCTCCAAGGAGAGCACACACTGAGTCCTTTGCTAAAGGGTTTTGATTTCTTTTCTAAAGACAGAAATTTTAGGGGAGTTGTCAGGGGAGGATCTCAATAAGATATTCATCGGCCTTAAGGTATGATCTTTCTGGGTTGTGTCTCCACTGAGCGGTTGGCACTATAGTAGGAGGCCACTAGTCATTGTACCTGGTCATAGTGTCA
Organism: Phyllostomus discolor; assembly: GCF_004126475.2. NCBI lineage: Eukaryota > Metazoa > Chordata > Mammalia > Chiroptera > Phyllostomidae > Phyllostomus > Phyllostomus discolor. The sequence continues at coordinate 93,590,175 of NC_040908.2, read as the reverse complement.
GCCATGGCATAACCTTGTCTCATTTCACTGCTTTTGGGGAGCCAGGAACTGAAATACAACTGAGGTCTAGATGTTAGCTCTAATTTGACTAAAACTCTTTCTGTGGTCAACAGACCTGAGGTTTTGTTCCTAAGCTATTTGATGCTGATCAGAACCTCCTTGTCCTTAGGGCTTATGCTTACTGGAGTGGTCATGCAAGGGAGAAGGTGGCAGATGAGTCAGGGTGCTGGATAAGGCCAGTTTGAATCAGCCATTTGTCTCAGTTCCTCCATTCCACTTGCCAAAGAATTTTTCTAGCTTCTTACTATCCTCCCTCAAAAGAGATGACTCTTTGATACCATTAATAATATAAATAAAAATAATATTGACAGAGGACTTCTGTCTTAACGTGGTTACTAATTCTGCCTTTATTTGGAGAGAATGAAAGTAAAACTTTAAAGAATGCATTTGCCTGAATTGGTAATTCATCACTTAACACCCTGGAAGATCAATATTTTTAAGGAATACTTTTGTTCATCCACCTAGAGCTAAATGAAAAAGATACTTCAAACAAAACAGTGATATTAGGAAGAACACAAAGATTGATAGGACTAACAGACTATTCTCTTCTCATCTTGCTAGATAGTTCAGAATATCCCTTAGAAGGACACCTTTAATATGTGCTGTTTACTTCACTCTCCCAATCATCAACACTTTTTTTGAATGTGTCAAATTCACATTTGAAAAAAGTGTTGAATGACTGGATGACATAGGAAAAGTGGCTTACCCAAAGTCAGAATACCAATGAAAGTCAAGCTTAGGACAGGAAAGTCACACCTTTCACATTTTTGGATTTGATGTTCTCTGAAAAGAGTATTCCTAGCTCAATGCCTTGAGGTCAGAATTAAAGGAACTGATAATATGCATGAATCTACTTTGTTTGATGGGTACCTAATCACTCCTCAAGGTCCAGCTCCAATATTCTCTGAGAGGTCTCTTTTATGATGGGTGTCCCTATCATTCTACTTATACCTACAACATGGCAAGGCACATGTCTTATTCATCTGTCCATCTGCACTCCTCTGTACCTAGTAGGCATTCAACAAATATTGAATGTGAAAACCTCCCACTATGAGAATCATAAAAATAGGGATTGAGTTTTATTCTTCACTGTAGCTTGTTTCTAGTATTGTCCTATACTTAAGTGCTGAACTTTCCTGTTTAAAATCATTTATACACTTTTTTTTAGAAATGAAGTTCACCTCCATGGGGCATGCAATGTTGTCCATATCTAGACCCAACCTCTTTTCTTAGTCTTTTTCCCTATCTTCCTTTATGATTATAATTATGTTCCAGCAAAAGTAAATCAAACACCTATGTTCAAACACTCTCTGTGTTTTGCAGAATTTGCTATATTCATACTGTACCTGAAAAATAACAGTTTTCAGCTCTTTTTATCTAAACCTACCCATCCACTAAGATTCATCTAAAATAGTACTCTTTAATGAACATGAAAGGAAAAACTCAGGTATAAAACATTCTGTAAATTATACTAATCATTTCCTATTCTACTACCATCACTGGTTTATAAAGGATTCTTTCTTGTTTTATCCAGTTATTTATTCCCTTTACCCCATCTCCTTGTCACTGTTTTTCTATGCAGCTTTTCAAAAGTAACCATTTAAGGGGTTTCACATGTATCCTTTTATTCATTTGTGTTCTGGATGAGCCATCATTATATAAGTGGCATTGTGCTATGGAATACAACCTATCTTTTCATTTTTCATTCACAGCCATAGCTTGGAGATCTGGCTACATTTCAGTATGTACATCCAGTTTGTTGTTCCTTATTTAATCAGTACACTCTTTACACTGAAGCCCAGGTAACCTTTAAAAATACAAATCTGATCATATCATTTGGTTGCTTAATATCCTTCAGTGATTTTTTTCATTTCTCATGGAATACATTTAAAACTTCTTAACATGTCCAAAAAGACTTACAAGATCTGGGCTGTATCTAGTTCTTTAGGTCCAGCCTTTGCCCTTCTTCCCTTTGTGACTCTCCCAGTCACTTTTTGACAGTGTTATCACTTCCTTTGGGTAGCGGCTTAACTTTTGTTTCCTCATATAAACCTCTTAGGACTGGCACAATAAATCAAGGGTTTAACTTTTGACTATTCATTCTTTCATACCAAATGATTTTTATTACATTTTATGGTCTATGTATAATTTGTTTCTGGGTTCAATTATTTAATATCTACCTTATACACTATAATGTCAGCCCCACAAAAGCTGGGGTACGTCTCTTTCTTCCTCAGTCTTCCTTGTTTCCAGTCCATGGCCCATGGCCCATGGAAAGTCCTCAATAAATAAAGTGTTAAATGATTTGTAAGTCACATAGGAAAAGTGACTTACCCAAGGTCAGAATACTAATGAAAGTCAAGCTTAGGGAAAAAAAGTTGCACCTTTCCCTTTCTTGGGTTTGATGTCCTTTGAAAAGATTGTCATGGTATATTATTCTATTTTTTTCTAGCTCAATGCCTTGTACATAATAGATGCTAAATAACTACTGCAGGAACACATAGACATCACAAGGAATGGAACTACTGATTATGTGACTGTATATTTACACTGAAGAGATACTGATTATCATGCTAAATGTTTGAATTTGGTGATTAAAAATAGTTATATTGCCATTCTCTTCAATACATTTTCTTTAATTTTTTACCAGACTGAAATTATTTCCTTTGCTGTCATAAGGTCAGAGCTACATTTTGAAGGTGTTGCCAGGAGATTCTAACTCAGAAAATTAAAATGTGTAGAAAGCTAAGTTTCAAAGTGCAGCTAAATAGTCAAATGTTTATTTTGTGCTCATTTTAATAAAAGAAAAAACTAATGAATTATCTACTTAAAATAGGATGAATTGATTTAAGTTTCTAAGAACATTTCTTTTACTTTAGAAGAACTATAATAACAGAGTGTTATTTTCCCCAACTTGGTTTCTGCCTGAGCAGGTTTTAGCAATGGGTCTGTCATAACTCTGAAACTGGGAGCTCTTTCTATGTGTTTTTTTTTTTTTTTTGTAAATCTAATTATCATGAATCCTTGAGGTATCAAAAAAAATCTTAAAGGAGACCCAAAATATCATATTTTTCTCATTTAATTTTTAGCAAAATCAGTGAAATTGCCATGTCTTCACCACGTAGTGCATTTGTATTACTTACTGAATCCAGGACTTGAAAACCAGAAATAATATTTCTTCCTGTTATCCTCAGAATGATAAATTACTTAGAAAGTAGTACTCTTCTAACTTTTGACAATGCTTATATACAAGTAAATAAAAAATATAGCCCCTGGTAGGTATGACTGAGGGAGGGTGCATAAGAACCTTTAGTCCAATTAGCCTATCTCAGTATCTGATGTTTCACTCTGAGACTCACTCTTTTGGCTTAAGGTATTATGTTTAAAGGACTTTCCTATTTACAAAGCTTTATTTGATTTTCAGGCTTTACCCATTCTTCAATTATTTTGTCTTCACACCACAGCTATGATATAGCCATATAAGTTATTAATATCTAATAATAGAAAAGGAAACTGAAACTAAACAAGGTTAAATTTTTTCATTGCAAACACTCAGACCTTCTGACAGGAATGTTTTACCAATATCACAATGTGCTAATGATTATTTATTATAAGTATTGTGATTGGGGCAATTATGAGTCAATTTCCTTCATCTAACTTCTCTCTTTCCTACAATCTTTCATTGGACAACTTATTGCCTATCTTGTTTCAAAGTGTTTATTCCACTGGGTTCTGGCTTTGTACATCAGGATTTTTTTTTTAAGATTATTTATTTTTTAGAGAGAAGGGCAGGGAGAAAGAGTAGGAGAGAAACACTGATAAGTTGCCTCTCATAAGGGCCCCAAATGAGGACCAAACCACAACCCAAGCATGTACCCTGACAGGGAATTGAATCAGTGAACTTTTGCTCTGGAGGATGAGGCCAACCAACTGAGCCACTCCAGTCAGGGCTCCACCAAGATTTATTTCTATTGAGTGCCTTCATGATCTCTCAGTGATCTTGGAAATTTCCATTTTTGAATTCTAAAGCTCTTGACAATTTACCTGAAAAAAAAAAAACAAGGATTCAGAAAAAAAAAGCAAGACAAGCCTTATAAAACAAAAATAAAATTAAGGAAGGAAAAAAGACTAGGCTGGACCTTTGACACTAACCTCAGGATGGTTTCAAAAAGTAGTCCAGGGATAAAATTCTAGTTATAGATATGAAGCAGGTCTTCAAAGAGGTGACAGAAAGGAGAGAACTGGTACTTTTCATTCTTCTAAATTCTTTAGTCACAAGTGACAGTACCTTAATACAGTTGTTTAAGCTAAAACCGGAGAGTCATTAAGTCATGCTGCAAAATGAAAATGCAGAGAATGGTAGGGTAGATGGAAGCTAGCATAAGAGACAGCTGTAGCCATGGACTTGAACTATCATGATTGTGTACACTTTTCATTTTTACGTTTCTTGGTGCAATTTTTTCTTATTCTGCTACTATATGAGAGTGATATAAAAAATAGATTCTTTAAAAGTGAACCTTAGTTCCATTGTCAACATCTTTAACTATAATTACACATTTATTTATTTATTTATTTTAAACATTTTATTTATTTATGCTTTTAGACAAAGGGGAAGAGATGGAGAAAAAGGGAGAGAAACATCAATGTGTGATGGCCTTTCATGCATCCCCTACCGGGGATCTAGCTGGCAACCCATGCATGTGCCATCATTGGGAATTGAAATAGTGACCCTTTGGTTGGAGGCCAGTGTTCAGTCCACTGAGCCACCCCATCCAGGGCCATATTTATTTGTTGAAAATAGAATCTATAGAGATTTTCAGGGCTTAGAAATGGAGAGAAGTAGAATATGAGAAAAGAACTCCTATATTTCTAACTTGTGTGACTCATAAATAATGTTATAATTCACATGTATGGAAAACATAAAGAAAAACAGATTTGGCAGTTTTAAATAAATTATTTGTAAGATCTCAATTTTCAACTTTGGGTTACTGACCAGTGACTAAAACCTTTCCTATGCCTAGAGAAAGAATGATTATACTTTTACTTTCTTTTGTCTTTGATGATGTCCATGTAGCTGAGCCTGTTCAGAAGATGATGTGTAGTCAAAGAGTAGGTAAAGCCTTTTAAAAAGTGTCTGTGGTCAGACAGGCAACAAGGAGAATGCTTTCACCAATGGCTTTTTCTATTCCCACTCATTGAACTTCAAATCCTCCATGATGCTAGTTCTTTAAACGGTACATTTTTTCTTTTTACCTACATGTACTTGTATATATAAGTGTGTATATATTGAAAATGACTGCACACTACTTTTCAAATCTTCTACCAATATTGGAGCAAGAAAAAGTATAAAGGTAGACATGGGGAATAGGTTCATAAGAATCTCAGTAAAGAGCTTTGAGATTGTCTATGTTCACATGTTTGAGATTCTGAAATGTTCTGAAATCCAATTAACATATTCCTATGTAAATACATTTTCTTATGAAGATCTTCTGATCGTACTGTCATAGAATCTTTAATAATTGCTCAGGTTCATCAGCTGCATGGTGACATTGTTTTGGCTTTATTAAAATTCTCTCATTTTAATTGGATGTCACTGCCTCAAGCTATAGAATGAATTTTTTCTGTGTTTATCCCATAAATAATATGAAGTACGTTGGCACATACTTTCTTATAAATCATTTTGACAAGCTCTCTGATGTGATCTTTTAAAATTTCATCATTAAGTGGTTTCTCTCTCTCTCTCTCTCTCTCTCCTCTCTCTCTTTCTCTCAATATTCAAGAGGATTTGTGTTTCTCAGTCTCTATCTTCTAGACCAGGGATTGCCAAACTATGGCCTGTAGGCTGCTTGTCATTTTTTGTTTTGTTTTACTATTTTTATTTGTTTTAATACAGTTCAATAAAACACAGCCATTCCAATTTGTTTATGTATGCCTATGGATGCTTTTGTGCTACAATGGCAGAGTTCAATAGTTGTCACAGAGACCAGCTAGCATGCAAAGCTTAAAATATTTACACTCTCATTCATTATGGAAAAGGTTTGCAAACCTCTGTTTAAACTATGATTTCTTGATAATGGGAGATCCTGACTACCACTAACGTTCTCATTAAAATCACACAAGAATGGAATGATGTGATATTCTTTAAAAACTCTTCTTCCTGTCCTCTGTCACCCTTTTTAAAAATAATTTCATACTTTTCTATTATGTGTACATAATAGTCAATAGAAAAACATTCAATATAACTTGTTAATTTACTGCATTATCTCCACAAATAGTGGTACACATTAGGCACCACCAACAGTGTACATGTTTTAGAGGTTGATTTCTTTAGTAAAATTTTCAAAAGTAATTAACAGATTTATTTTCTGCTACTTTTCTGCTATATTATACACAATGGAGAATTATTTTTTCAGATTTTTTAAAAAGAAAAATAACAATATGCAAACATTATACCCAAGAGCTAACTCCTTATTGTTATTCTCTGTGTCTTCTAATCTCAATTTATTTCCAGAAAAACTGATATGTCACAATTATTTCACCATAACAAGATGAATCTTTACCTTTTGTGTGTGTGTCTGTCTGTTCTGTGTGTATGTCTAGCTACATATAATTCATAAGATCTCTGTAATTTACATTTACTCATATGTCCTAAGAAGTCTCTTCTTTTTAATTGTTCAAATCCAGTTGTCTCCATTTTCACCTCACCTTGATCCCCCCACCCCACCCATCCCCACCTCCCAAAAGTCTCTTATAAAATGTTTACTTTTATGCAATTCTCGTCTTCCCTTAGTAAAATAATGTATCATTTTGAAGCAAATAAATGTTAACATGTAAATGTAAAGATAAACAAAAAAGAACAAAAGCATATCCCTTTGCTAAAACAGAAAAGAGAAGTGAGTCAGAGGTTAGAATTTCATTACACAGAAAGCACTTTCAGATAGTGTCCTGGTTTATTTCTCTCAGTCTCAGTTCTGTGACTTAATAGCTGTACAAACTATGATCCACTTCTTATCTATCATGTGAAGATTATAATAGGTCTTATTTCATAGGGTTTTAGTCTGTATTAAAAGAGTAATTCCACATAAAGCACTTAGCATAAGGCACCCAACACAGGCGATCAAGGAGACTGTACCACTAGTTCACTCAGGACACCTACTATATAAGACCACCTTAACAAGACTGGGAGAAATAGCAGATCTACCTAACACACAAAAACAAACACAAAGGGACAACAAAAATGGGGAGACAAAGAAACGTGCACAAAATGGGAGAAGAGGAGAAATCTCCTGAAAAAAGAGCTAAATGAAGTGAGGGCAAGCAATCTATCAGACATAGAATTCACAAAAATGATTATATGGATTCTCAAGAAACTTAACAAGAACTTCAACAGAATGATAAAGGACATAGAAACCATAAAAGAGAATCAGTGGAAATGAGTAACATATCTGAAATGAAGAAAATTCTAGAGAACTTATTTGAGAAAAAAAGAGACCCTTTTATATGCTGTCTATAAGAGACTCACCTCAGAATGAAAGGCACACACAGACTAAAAGTATAAGGATGGAAAAATATATATCGTGTAAATGGATATGAGAAAAAGCTAACATAATGATACATATGACAAGTAAAATAAACTTTAAAATAAAGCTATATTAAGAGACAAAGGACACTACCTAATTATAAAGGGAGCAATCCAACAAGAAGACAAAGTCCTTCTAAACTTTTATGCACCTAAGATGAGAACACTTAAATATATGAATCGAATTTTGATGGACATGAAGGGAGATATCAACAGTAATATAACTATAGTAGAGGATTTTTACACCACGTTGACATGAATGGATATATCTTCCAGACATAAAATCAACAAAGAAACAGCAGCCCTAAGTGACATACTAGAGCAGATGGATTTAACTGATATCTTTAGAGCATTTTCCCCAGAGCAGGAGAATATACATTTTTTCAAATTTCCATCTTAGAAAGTTCTAAGATAGACCACATGTTAGGACACAAAACAAGTCTCAGTAAATTTAAGACAATTGAAATCAATCAAGCATCTTCTTGGATATATTGATATGAAACTAGAATTCAGTCACAAGAAAAAAAAACACAGTAACACATGGAGGCTAAATAACATATTACTAAAAAATGAATGAGTTAACACTGAAATCAAGGAAGAAATCAAAAGATACCTTGAGTCAAATTCAAATGAACACAAAACAACCAAAAATCTATGGGACACACTGAAAGTAGTCCTAAGAGGGAAATTGTTAGCATTACCAGCCTACCTCAAGAAAAAAGAATATTCTCAGATAAACAATCTAACCTTATACTGAAGAACTAGAAAAAGAACAACGAAGACCAAAGTGAGTAGATGGAAGAAACTAATAAATATAAGAATACAAATAAACAAAACAGATTATAAAATATCAATATAAGAGTCAATGAACTCAAGAGTTGGTTCTTTGAAAAAGATATGATTTTTTATCTTACTATTTTATCTTATTTTATTTATTTTTTGGTTTTCTATTATATTTGTCCCAACTTTCCCTCTTTGCCCTCTTTTGCCAGCCCACTTCCTGCTCCTACAGTCAATCCACACACTGTTGTCCATGTCCTTGGGTCATTCATACATGTTCTTTGACTAGCCCTTTCTCCATTCCACCATTATTCCCCTTTCCTCTCCTCTCTGACCATTGTCAGTCTGTTCCATGTTTCTAGGTCTCTGGTTCTATTTTTCTCATTAGTTTATTTTGTTTACTAGAAATGAGGCCTATTTTGCCTATTACAAATGAGGCCATGGTGTATGACTTATTGGCTTATTTCACTTAACATAATATTCTCCAGTTCCATCCATGTTACTACCAAAGTAGGAGTTCCTTCTTTCTTTCTGCTGCATAGTATTCCATTGTATAGGGATACCGCAGTTGTTTTATCTACTCATCTACTGATGGGCTCTTAGGCTGTTTCCATGACTTGGCTATATAAATAGCACTGCTATGGACATAAAGATTCATAAGTTTTTTTGAATTGGTGTTTCAGGATTCTTAGTGTATATTTCCAGCAGTGGAATCACTGGGTCATAAGGCAGTCCCATTTTTAACTTTTTGAGAAAATTCCATATCGTTTTACACAATGTCTGTACCAGTCTGCATCCCCATCAACAGTACACTAGGATTCCTTTCTCTCCATATCCTTGCTAGTGCTTGTTGTTTATTTATTAATGATAGCCATTTTGACAGATGTGAGGTACACTTCTCTGATGGCTAGTTATGTTGAGCATCTTTTCATATGTCTATGGACCATCTGTATGTCCTCCTTTGATAAGTGTCTATTTGTTTCCTTTGCCCATTTTTAATTGGATTATTCTTCTTCCTGGTATTGAGTCATATGAGTTTATATAATTTGGAGATTAAACCTTTTCCCAGTGTATTGTTCACAAATATGTTCTCCCATACAGTTAGTTCCTTTTCCATTTTGATGGTGGTTTCTTTAGAAATACAGAAGATTTTTAGTTGAATGTGGTCCCACTTGTTTATTTTTTCCTTTATTTCACTTGTCCTAGAAAATTATATCAGCAAACATATTGCTAAGTAGGATATCTGAAATTTTACTGCCTATGTTTTTTGATAGGACTTACATTTAAGTCTTTTTATCCATTTTGAGTTTATTCTGATGTATGGTGTAAGTTGGTGGTCTAGTTTCATATTTTTGCTTATAGCAGTCCAGTTCTCCCAACACCATATATTGAAGAGACTATTTTTACTTTATTGTATGCTTGTGCCCCCCCTTGTAAAATATTAATTGAGTATATAGACTTTGGTTTGTTTCTTGTCTCCTTATTCTCTTTCATTGATCTACATGTCTTTTCTTTTGCCAGTACCAGGCTGTTTTTATTACAGTGGATTTGTAATATGGTTTTATGTCAGGTATTGTGATCCCTCCAACTTTTCTTTGTCAAGATTGCTGAGGCTAAGATAAACAAGACCAACAAAGCTTTAATCAGACAAGAAAAATGAAAAAGGACCCAAGTAAATAAACTCATAAATTAAAGAGGAAAAGTAACAATGACACTACAGAAATAAGAATATATTACAAAAAACTATATGTCAAAAATTGGACAATCTAGAACAGTAGGAAAATTTACAGAAACATACCATCTCCCAAAACTAAATCAAGAAGAAAAAGAAATTCTGAACACACCAATTATAAATAATGAAATTGAAACAGTAATTAAATAACTTCCAACAATCAAAAATCTTGGATAGATAGTTCACAGGTGAATTTTACCAGACATTCAAAGAAAAATTAACAGCTATCCTTCTCAAACTATTCCAAAAAATTTTAAGTCAAGGAAAACTCCCAAACTCATTTTACAAGGCCAACATTATCCTAATTCTGAAAGCAGGCCAACCCAGTATGAAGAAAGAATATTACAGGTCAATGTCCCTGAAGAACATAGATGCAAAAACCCTCAACAAAATATTAGCAAAATGAATCCAGCAATACCTTAAATATATAATACATGATAATCAAGTATAATTTATTCTGGGAATACAAAATAATGAACATGATACACCACATAAACAAAATGAAGGATAAAAATAATATAATCATATCAATAGATGACCAAAAATATTTAATAAAATCCTGCACACATTTGTGACCAAAATTCTCAGCAATATGAGAATAAAGAGAACATTCCACAATGTAATAAAATTTATATATGAAAAACCCACAGCTAACACAATCCTCAATGGGAAAAAAAAATTCCCTTAAGATCAGGAACAAGACAGGAATGTCTGCTTTCACCATTGTTATTCAACATAGTTTGGAAGTAGTAGTCATAACAATCAGAGAAGAAGAAATATAAGGCATCCAAATTGGAAAGAAAGAAACAAACTTGCCATTACTTTCAGATGGCATGATACTGTATATAGGGGACCATAAAGATTCCATAAAAAAATCTACTAGAACTGATAAATAAAGTAAGTGATGTAGCAACAGACAAAATAAATATCCAGAAATCAGTTGCATTTTATATAACAGTAACAAGCTACTAGGAAAGGAAACTAAGAAAACAAACCCACTTACAATTGCATCAAAAAAAGTAGAAATAATTTAACCACAGAAGTAAAAGACCTGTTCTCAGAAAATTATAGCACTGAAGGATGAAATCGAAGATGATATATACAAATGGAAGCATATACCATGCTCATGGATAGGAAGAATTAACATGGTTGAAATGACCATGTTACCCAAAGCAATTTATAGATTCAATGAAATTCCTATCAAAATACCAATGGTGTGTTTTGCAGAACTAGAGGAAATAATCCAAAAATTTATATGAAATCACGAAGACCCTGCATAGTCACAGAAATCTTAAAAAAGAAGAATAAAGTTGGAAGAATCATGCTATTTGATATGCCATAGTAAACAAAACAGCATTGTACTAGCATAAAAACAGACATATAGACCAATGGAACAGAATAGAGACCCCCAAAATAAACCCATACCAATATGGACAATTAATATTTGACAAAGGAGGCAAAACATACAATGGGGTAAAGGCAGTCTATTCAATAAATGGTGCTGAGAAAATGGACAAATATGTGCAAAAATTTGAAACCAGATCATCTTCCCTCATCATATGCAAGAATAAACTCAAAACGGATTAAAGACTTAAAAACAGTAAGACTTGATACCATAAAAATCCTAGAAAAACACATAAACAGTAAAATCTCAGCCATTCTTATTAGTAATACTTTTTTCTGACACATCTTCTTGAGCAAAGGGAACAAAAGAAAAAAATAAATGAGACAACACCAAACTAAAAAGTTTTTATGCAGTGAAGGAAACCATGAACAAAATTAAAAGACATCCGTGCTCACTCCGGCAGCACATATATTAAAATTGCGATGATATAGAGATTAGCATGGCTCCTGCACAAGTATGACATGCAAATTTTGAAGTGTTCCATAGTTTACTTGCAAAGAGAGTAGATCTTAAACATTCTCATGCATACAAAAAGTAACTGTGTGAGGTGATGGATGGGTTAATTAACTTGATTGTGATAATCATTTCACAATGTATAGGTATACTAAATCACAAAATTGTACACTTTAAATATATATAATTTTGTCAATTATACCTCAATAAAAATTATAATAAATAAATTAACTAATTAAAAGACAATCCATTGGATGGGAGAACATATTTGCCAATGATACATAAAGGGTTAATAAGGGGTATAATGAAGGATTAATATCCAAAATTTATAAAGAACTTATACAACTGAACACTAAGAAAACAAATAATCCAATCAAAAAATTGGCAAAGGAACTGAACACTTTTCCAAGGAGGACATATGAGTAACAAATACACATATGAAAAGATTTTCCATGTCGCTAATCATCAGAGAAATGCAATTTAAAAAAACAGTGAGGTATTGCCTCATACTTGTTAGAATGCCTATCATCAACAAATCAAGAAACAAGTGTTGGTGAGGATGTAAAGAAAAGTTTATATTCGTGCACTGTTAGTAGAATTGTAGATTGGTATAGCCACTATGGAAAACAGCATGAAATTTCCTCAAAAAATTAAAAATGGAATTGCCTTATGACCTAGTAATTCCACTTCTGGGAATTTATAAAAAACAAAACAAAACAAACAACAACAAAACCCTGAGACACTAATTCTAAAGCATACATGCACCCCTACGTTCATTAAAGTTTTAATTACAAGAGCCAAGATATGGAAGCAACCCATGTTCCCACTTATAGGCAAGTTTACAAAAGCTGCGGTAGCTATACATACAATGGAATATTACTTGGCCATAAAAAGAACAAAATCTTATGATTTGCAACATGGATGGACCTAGAGGGTGTTATGCTAAGTGAAATATATCAGCCAGAGAAAGACAAATATTATATGAGGTTACTTATATGTGAAATCTGAAGCATAATATAAACAAACAAAACAAAAGCAGACTCATGGATATAGAGAACAGACTGATGGTTACTAGAGGGTTGAGGAATTCAGGGTTTGGGTGGAAAAGCTGAAGGAACTAAGAGGTACAAATTGATATTTACAAACTAGTCATGTGTATGTAAAGTTCAGCATGAAAATATAGTCAATCATTTTGCAATTAATATGTGTGGTGGCTTTTGATTCCTGGAAATATCAGGGAAATACTTTGTAAAGTATAAGATTGCCTAACCACTATGCTGCACACTAGAAACTAACATGAAATAATACTTAATGTAAACTGTAATCGAAAAAAAAATTAAAATAAATAAAATAAATACCTTACAAATATTTTAAAAACACTGCAGTTTGTCATTTAACAAGTGTTCAAAAACAATAGCCCTCTTAATAGTAATAATAATATTTCCTTGTAAGACTTTTATCCTGTCTTAGCTTGAGCTGCTGTAACAAAACAGCATAAATGGATAACTTAGGAGCAACAGAAATAGATTTCTCACAGTTCTGGAGTTTGAAAATGTGAGATTCTGGTGCGGGTATGGTTGGGTTCTGGTAATAATAACCATTTTCCAGGTTGCAGATGGCTAACTTCTCCATGTATCCTGACATGGCAGAAAGAGAGTGAACTAGCTCTCTGACTTCTTTTTATAAAGGCACTAATTTCATTCATGAGAACTCCATCCTCATAACTTAATTATTTACCAAAGTCCCAATATCTGAACACCATTACATTGAGAATTAGGATTTCAACCTATGAATTTCAGGGGGACACAAACATTCAAATTGTAACACTCACATACTCTCACGAAATAAAATATGTTACAAGAGACTCTGGAGTAACCCCTGTTTAGACAAATTTATCCAATGGGAGGTTAGTGTTTCAAAGTCCATAAAGACTGAATGGGTACTCAAAAAGTTGACCAACACTAGCAGACCTGACCTAATGAGGAGGTATATATGACAAGACTTTGTATGATAAAAAGGGAGAATAGTCACAAGTGTTTAAACCCACATTTTCAATCAACTGTACTCTTCAATAAAATGGAATATGTTAAATGAGTAGAATGACTTTATTAGGAAAGATTTTTAAATGACCATTATAACAAATAAGAGAATTACTCATACTTTATAAATGTGAAACTAAAAATATATTTTGTTCAGGATATTAGTTTTTTAATAATTAATACATAACAAAATTATTTTATATTTACAGTATTTCTATTTATGTTTATAATTAATTAACAATGGCCAAATAATCTATATATGCATATCTTACAAAATCATTAGGCAGTTATGAGGAAAAATATTTAAAAAAACCCCTGAAACCTAGTTTTTTATTTTGAGACCCAGAGACAAGGCTTTCCTCTGCATATGTCATTATTTTGTCCAATAATATCACATTGACAATTACTCTTGTTCTTTAGTTGTGGTAAGCTAATGAAAAATTTTGAAACTAGTCAGCTTTATTGTTTAGACCATGACTTCGAAATACATAGGAACTCTGTTTTTGCCTTAAACTTAAAACAGACAAAACAACCAAAAGATTCCTCTTTAGACAAAGATACTGTCTTGAGTCTAAAGAGGAAGTACTTAGACTGTACTTAGACTGTATTTAGACAAAGACACTGATAAAACAAACACACCTCTGCTTCAGGAAACTTCACAAGATCTCTGAGGTCACTTCTATTCTCCATCAACTACTGGTCGCCTTTTCTTTCTTTTTTCTTTTTTTTTAAAGATTTTATTTATTTATTTTTAGACAGAGGGGATGGGAGAGAGAAAGAGAGGGAGAGAAACATCAATGTGTGGTTGCCTCTCACAGGCTCCTGACTAGGGACCTGGCCTGCCACCCAAGCATGTGCCCTGACTGGGAATCGAATCAGTGACCCTTTGGTTCACAGGCTGGTGCTCAATCCATGGAGCCACACCAGCCATGGTCTTTTTTTCTTAACTAACTTGAAAATGGCTTGTTTTTCTTATAGTTATTCAGGCTTTCTTTTGCTATCCATTTGTTTTTTCTTTTATCGAAATAAAAATATCAAGTTCCAGTAATATTTTAATTTCCAGTGTTCTCCCTACTGAAACTAACTCGTATTTTTTATAATATTTTAAGATTTTTCTTTAAAATCTGATCAATTCAGAGTAGACAAAGGTAATCTTTGTTTATGGTCCTGATTCCATTAGCAGAGAGGCCAGGAGAAATTGAAAATAAGTTAAACTTATCTTCAAGCTTGAAAAACATGGACAAGTTAACCAAACAAATGACATGTGTGGTAATCCTTTAAGAGCAGTTGATGAGGTCTTAGTTGAGTTGGGTTGTGATGTTTCAGTAAACTGTAGAATTATTCTTGAGGAAAAAATGGGAAGTAAAATGTAAATGTAGTAAAATGTGTAGCATGTAAAAGCGGATTTCTTTTACTTTCAAGAAATAATCTGTTTCTCATCTGGGAAATTTATGATTAATTTTAGTATCACTATTTTAAAATGTAATACCACAATAAGTCCATTTTGCTTTCTAAATGTCACAGCAAACAATAATTAACCAACTATAGAAAAATGGGTCTGCTTAAATCAAGAAATTATATTTATTTTGGATGTCAGGCATTTTAAAAGTACTTTAAGTCACTAAAATCATGAATTGATTAGTGTCTGTATATATAAAGTTTGCAGGCCATACCTAGATATTTGTGGGGACTACAATCCAATCATAAGCTTTATGAGTTGTCAAACTGTGGTTACTTGGCAGGAACCTAGAAATGTCAAGTGCTGTCATGTCTAGTGCTCTATTAATGAGTCATAGAAAATCAGATGAATTAATCCCCCTGCACAGGCATAGATGTGGACTGATATAGAATCAATAAATGGGATTTCTCGAGTACTATTCCTAACCTCAATATATTGCTTTTGTGAATCTGGAAAGTAAGGAAAGAAAAAAAATTAAAGATGAAAAAATATAGTTAATATCATCATACTATAGATTACAAACATTTTGGCTTTGAGAAGCTAAATAACTTGTTCTACACTAGAAATTAGTGGAACAAAGAGGAAGGAGATCAAATCTACTGAGACCTGTTTTAAGAATATAACTTGTATCTTCACTTAACACATACATTAAAAATGGTAAAATAATATTTACAAGATGTACTGAAATGGAACAATTATACACAAAATTATGCCCATAGAGATTTTTTGGATAAATTCCTTCTGTTTTTCATTCAATCTCTACTTTAGCCAGCAATAATTATTAGCCAGCAATAATTTGAAAATTTTTATTAAATTATTTTGATATGTCTACAATGTGCCAACTTTCGAAGCTGAAATTACAATTAACCATAAGAAAAATATAGCTTTTTTCATACTTCTAGTTTGTACCTCTTGTGAAAGTTACAATTAAATAATTTTAAAGTAATCAGTTAGAGCTGTAATTAAAGGAAGAACAAAGTGTCATCTCATATGTGATAAAGGGAACTTAGTGGAGAGGCCAGAGAAGTCTGCTTTAAGAACTGGGCATTCAAGTTGACCCTGAACATGAAGTGTAGAAGTTAGCTAGATGAATGAAAAGTTGGAGGGAGGGGTAAGGCAAGTACAGCACATGTTATGCAATTCATTTTTTATTTCATTTTTTATTTTGAATATTTAAAAAAATAGAGGAAGCTACCTTTGTGTCCTACCAATGTAAAGAATATTTTCTAAGCTTTACACTTTTTTAAATAAAATAAATATCAATATAATTTGATAAGTGAGGAAATTACAGAACGTTTTCAGTGGCATTCATTGGGCATTTTGTACATTCAATATTTCAATTATATAAATAAACCTTTAATGACAATACTTCACCAAAAGTACTTTCTAAATGCATGAATATTTCCATAATATATATTCAGAGATCTATAATAGCTAGGTTAAAATTTGTGGTAATATTAATGATTCAATGTATAATAATAAAATTGTATCAGCAAATATATTTATCATTTTATCAGCTTTATAGTAGAGTTTATATCTCACTGTACCTATGGTATATTTTTTTATATTCTATAATAACAATTTGAAATTTTTAACATTTGAAAATTTTGTTTTTACATTATTTTTCTGATTATGATTATTTGCCACCATAGTAAATTAGTATCTTATGTGCTTTTTGCTCTGTTATCAGTATAATTTTTATTAGTATCTTTATTTTTATTAATTGTGAAAGATATCTTATGTATTAACCCATTAAATATTTGTTTGGCAAATATTATCTCTTATTTAGTTTTAATGTTTAAAAATTGCATATAGAGCATATAGATACAGTCTTATTGAGTATTTTCCAATCTATTAATTATATATTCTGTATGGATAGATAATAGAAGAGCAAAAACCCTTACCCTGCCACAGTACTCCACAGCCAAGCTTGATCAGCTAGTTTATGTATATTTTTGCTGATGTAACTCTATTAATTTACAAATCTATTTACACCCTCATATGAGCTTTGCTACAAAAATTGTTATTATTCTATAAAAACTGACCTTTAAGGCATAATGTCTTAGAAATTATTTTGTATTGGTAAAAATTCATCTGCCTCCTTCTTGTACTTTTTAATATACTATTTCTTAATAAGAAGTTAAAAATAAAAGTAGTAATGTACTGATGTTTAACCATGAGCTCAGTGAGAAAAATAACTTTTTAAGCCCTGATTTTTAGCTTCACTTACTTAAGAGGTTGAACTACTCTGCTAACTGGTTTCAATATACCAACAATTTACAACAGCTCACAAAATTTCTCAAAGTCTAACAATTGGCCATTTTGCAAATTGTACAAAGCTGGTCTTTTGCAGGCCAACTTTCCAGATAGAGTTGACTTCTTGCAAACTATTAATATTATCTACATCACAGTACTTAAAGGAAACAAAACAATTAAAAAGTTAGGCTAGAAGCCACTGATTTGCCCTGTCATACAGCTGCAATCAGAAGGCTTAGACCATAGCACCTGAGCACGGAACAACTGACACTCTTCCAATCATGAATGCAAAAACAGTAGAATGAAGCTGAAAGTCAAGTTTCTGCTGTGTCATAATCCCATAATAGTCAACCCCTGATTCAGCCAAGGATGATCATGTACTTCTAATGCTGGAGGTTATAATCTGATTAACAAAAGATTGCATTTCTGTCTAGAGATCTGACACCTCATCTTCAACCTGTCCCAAAATTCTGGGTGCATTTGCACCCCATATACTCTGTTCTAGTATGGGGCCATTCTTTTTAACTAATCCTCTATTAATGAATATTAGATTGCTTCCAGTTTTTCATTCTCAAAGACAACATCACATAAATGTCACTTCATATGCAAATATGTAACTATTAGAAGGATAGAACACTATCCTTTCACACATTTATACTCAGTTGAGTTTTTTAGCCACACCTAGTAAGTATTATCGAGCTCCCGTGCCTCCTGACTTGCTCCACACCCATCTTTCAGAAGATTGCATTTTATTTTAGATGTACTTCTTTCTTTATCTGCTTCTACAACCTAGACCTGGTATGTTCCTGAGGCCTGATTTTATTATTTTGGTGAAAATTCTCTTTTTCAAAAATAACTTTATCTGAGAATGTGTACCACCATCTTATTAAACTTTGAATCTCACAAGCAAACATAGATAAAGGGGAAAGAAGTTGTGATTTGTGTTTATACTATTTTTATACCTATCATAACATGGAAGTGATGTTATTGATTCTGAAATGAATCTTGGTACTCTAAGAAATAATAAAAGTCCACTATCTTATAGTTATTTATTAACATTTTATTAAGTTTTTAAAGAAAATGAACATCATCTGTGGATTAGATATTAGTAGTCAGTGACTTCGATTAAACAAATATTGGGACATATTCTCTGCATTTGAGCAGTTCTCAGTATGTTAAAAGACAAAAGTATTAAACAAAGTAGGACAAAAATAGGTCAATAAATATAATGGCATAATTGTTCATTGTTGCCTACATCGGATTACATTTTAGAATTTTAAAACTAACTCTGTTTTGTACTGAAGAAAAAATGAAACAATAAACACTATGTTGTATCTTTAGATACTTTCATTAAATTCTCACCTCAAATGGATGTTATATTCAACTCACAAGTGAGAAAATGTATTCAGTGTCTCATCCATTCATTCACTCATCCATCCATCCATCCATCCATCCATCCATCCAGCCTTCCATTCTTTAGCAAATAATTAATGTCAATTCCCACAGTCAGACCATTAAAGAAAATTAGAAGTAAAAGTCATTGTCACTGATCCCATGGAGCTCAGTCTGGTGGTAGTAAAATACCTAGTAATATAATCACAAAAACAAAGAAATTATGCTAAATATTTAAGAGGTATGTTACATGCTGTTGTCAACATATTTAAGTAGGATTTGGTCTTGTCATTCATTCAAGAACTGTTTTAGAGTTTAGCTAATTGCTAGGCATTGTTCTAGCTGCTGGAAATAACACATAACCAAGTAAGACACAGTTCTTACCCTCGTGGAAATTGCCAAACAGCAGATGCTCTGAAAAGATAAGAAATATATTGGTGGTTATATTTTTATTAAGTAGGAGAGTCAAAATTCACATTTAGCTCAATCTAAAGTCCATCCTCCACTGTACCATTCCAGCTTCACCAATTTTATCTATATGTAGTTCAGTGAACATTTGTCTCTTTTTTTGTTTGTTTTTCTGCCCAATGAATGAGCATCCTCCCAATGTTGTAAGATCTCCTACCCACTACATGAGTCTTTTTGGTAGCTAAATGCTGCCCGTCACTGTGGACAGTGAAAAGCCCCATAGTCTTCTGAGTCACCCATGCAGAAATTGGATGGGCACCAATCTAGTATGCTTAGCCTGCATTTTGATTAGATTTGGGCATCTCAAAAAAGAAGGGGGCTTCTCTCAAAGAAGTGGCAGAGAAAAACATGACGTTCAGGGCTCATAGCCATGGAAGTGCAGTCTGTGACTCCAATATTTATCGGTGGCAACAGTGATAGACTCAGTTTGCTGTGATTTTGACTCCAGTTCTTTCTTTTTTTATGCACTATTTTCTGAGTCTGGTTCTCCCACTTCTTGATGACTGATTAAATAATCTATTTATTTTTCCTGTTGCTTACAACTAAGAACCCATGCTAATTCAGTTTACATTATTTCATCATGAGCACTGAACTTGCCAGACCAATAATGGATTGGATGATAATGGAATGAAATGATCACATGCTTATGCAGAATTCTATACAACTTCCTCCTTCATCTCCTACACTGTAGAGAAAGGTAAATTAATAGGAATTAGATATTGATCACTTTTCACAACCATTGACTGGTGTGATGGCAAAGGCAATTCATTTAAATAATTTGGCTTATTGAAACGTATCAATGGATTCAGCCAAAATTAATATCTATAAATATTCTAATTAATAGCATCTTCAAAACAATTGGAAATAGGAAGAAAATTAAGATGTTTTAGTATTATTTTAGTCTACTCCTAATAGTTGTCAACCTTTTGTTCTTAGGGTTTTTTTTGTAGATTTTTATGTGAATATAATTCTAAAAATGTGAACATAAAATTTATGTCAAAACCTTTAACCTCAGGATCACCAAATAACCAAGCACTTGTGATTTTTCCACTTTTCAGCTGGTTACTCTGACATTATATATACAAAAACTAAAGGAAAAGTTTATCAAGAAATTTGTTTTTTTTTTTTTTCTCACAATGTTACTTTAAAGATTTTTTTATTTATTTATTTTTAGAGAGGGAAGATAGGGGGAGAGAGAGAGAGAGAGAGAGAGAGAGAGAGAGAGGGAGAGAGACATCAATGTGCGGTTGCTGGGGGTTATGGCCTGCAACCCAGGCATGTACCCTGGCTGGGAATCGAACCTGCGACACTTTGGTTCCCAGCCCTCACTCAATCCACTGAGCTACGCCAGCCAGGGCTCGAGAAATTTGTTGATCCTCAAAGTTATGGTTTTAACTAAAGAGGTTCCCTTACCATCACTGCATTTGTCTTTGGTGACAGGTTTGTTAATCAATGCATGTTTTCTTTGTAATTCATTAACAATTCAATGTCTCTGACTTTTTACTAACATTAATATACACAGACCTTTTTTTTGAAGTTTATAAGAACTTTATGTTTGCTTGAAGAGAAGTATGTTAAATGGATGCACATCTAGGTAAATAGAAATTTTCTGTGATATTTATTTGTGAGAGAAATTATTTATGAATCTTTTGATTCATTGTTTTAATTATAGGAATACATTAGCACTCCTAAAAAGGAAAATGGTTCAGCTGTACACATTTTTTATTCTGTCAACATTTCAAATTTTTCAAGGTTATTAGAGAGCTTGGCCACTGAGCATGTAGCTATATCAATTAATATTAATACATGGTAAGTGCTACATATTAATTACTGGATATTTCATAATACCTGAAAGTTTGATGATTGTTAAATGAATATCTAAGCATTTTTTAAAATTTCAAATAAATGGTTATCATTTTATTTTATTTTATTCAAGTACATTATTCAAGTACAGTTTTCTGTCCTTTACTCCCATTCCAGCCCACCCACCCATCCCTCCCCACCTCCCTCCCACTTCCACCCCCCACTGTTATTGCCCATGTGTCCTTTATATTTGTTCCTGTAAACCCTTCCCATTGTCCCCTGAAATTCCTTCCCCTCTCCCCTCTGGTCATTGTCAGCCTGTCCTCTATTTCAGTGTCTTTGACTATATTTTGCTTGTTTGTTTGTTTTGTTGTTTAGGTTCTTGTTAAAGGTGAGATCATATCGTATTTGTTTTTCACCACCTGGCTTATTCCACTTAGCATAATGCTTTCCAGCTCCATCCATGTTGTTGCAAAGGGTAGGAGCTGCTTCTTTCTTTCTGCTGCATAGAATTCTACTGTGTAAATGTACCATAGTTTTTTGATCCATTCATTTACTGATGGGCACCTAGGTTGCTTCTAGCACTTAGCTATTGTAAATTGTGCTGCTATGAACATTGGGTGTGCATAGGTTCTTTTGGATTGGTATTTCAGGGTTCAAAACAGCCTGATACTGGCATAAAAACAGGCACATGGACCAATGGAACAGAACAGAGAGCCCAGAAATAAACCCAAGTCTACAGTCAATTAATATTTGACAAAGGGGACAGCAACATAAAATGGAGTAAAAATAGCCTCTTCAACAAATGGTGTTGGGAGAACTGGACAGCTACGTGCAAAAAAAATGAAACTCAAGCACCAACTTATACCATACACAAAAATGAATTCAAGGTGGATAAAAGACTTAAATATAAACCATGACATCATTAAAATCCTAGAGGAGAACATAGGCAGGAAAAACTCAGATATTTCATGCAGAAACATTTTTACTTATATGTCCCCCAGAGCAAGGGACATAAAGGAAAGAATAAACAAATGGGATCTCATCAAAATAAAAAGCTTCTGCATGGTGAAAGAAAACAGTATTAAAATAAAAAGAGAACCAACTGTATGGGAAAACATATTTACCAATGATACCTCAGACAAGGGTTTAATCTCCAAAATATATAAAGAACTTACATGACTCCACTCTAAGAAATGGTTATCTTTATTACTATGAACTGATGCCTTTAATGAGTACTCAGATTTAATTAAGAATTAGCAAGTTATTCCTTTTTTTATATTAAATACAATTAAAACAAAGTGTAAACAAATAAAAAGATACATTAAAGTTCCTAAGCAAAGGATATATTTAAATATCTATATGTAAAAGCGAATGACAAAATTCTGTAAGTTTAATTATCAAATAGATGTTATATATCAATTCACTTTTTGCCCTATTTATTTTGATATTGTCATCACTGTATTTTCATATAGTTCAATGTCAGTTTTTGTGTTTGTTTTTGATTATTTCCTTCAGAAATCTTATTTTTAAGATTGACTTACTTTAATTTTAGCTATATTATTTATGTATATTTTATTCTAATTAGTATACTAACTAGATTGTTAATCCTGAGTGCTTTCTATATTGTATTTAATGTATTATGTAACAAAAGTTATTTACAGTAAGTTTGTTTTAATGTTACACAAAAGAAACTGAAATCATTGTAATCCAAATAAGGGGATGAGGGTAAAGTAATTTCAGATAATTTGAAGAGGATGTCAATATAGATCACTAGTGTTTTCTCTGGTGACCTTTATCTAATAACATCCCTATTTTTTTATTATAAGAGCTATGAGTGAATGAAAATCCCTTTGCTTTCATGCATCATTGGGAGAGCTTTAGGTTCATTCTCTTCTAAAATGGGAGAAACTAGTGACACCCTACTTCTCTGCTTTTCACCAATTCTTGCCTTGCCTTCCTGTTCTGTTATAGACACTGTATTGCTGTAATTTTTATATTTGTCTATGTTGTCATAGATTGCAAATACGCATATTTTATCACTTTGTATTTTCTATTTGTCCAAAAAAATACCAGTTTTTATTTTCATTTTATAGATAAGGACACTAAGGACCACAGATTAAAGTAAACACATGGCAGCTTTTTATATGGACCCACAGTTGGGAAGAGCTAGTTCTATAACCTATGACTACAAGTTGAGCCACCTTTCAAATATACAGTCACATCACACTATCAGTTATCATGCTTATAATAAATAGTTATTTATTTATATAACTATAACTATTATGCTTATAAAAACTATTTATTGAAAAACTCATTTATTTCAAGCCTATGACGAAACCCATGCTTATTTTTATGATAGCATAAGCCATCCAGTAATATGGATTTATTTTTGATAGTAAAGTATCAAAAGTGTTGCTTTCTACTTACTTGGTGTTTAACA
Source organism: Phyllostomus discolor (assembly GCF_004126475.2). Taxonomy (NCBI): domain Eukaryota; kingdom Metazoa; phylum Chordata; class Mammalia; order Chiroptera; family Phyllostomidae; genus Phyllostomus; species Phyllostomus discolor. Next base: position 93,566,306 of record NC_040908.2, on the reverse strand, counting down.
ACTACATGATAGAAATATTTTTGTAAGATAGCAGTGTGGGGAAATGTATTTGGAGTCTCCCACAACAATAATGTAAATTACAAATAAACTACAAAGCAACCATCATTTAGAACCACTTGAAATCTAGATAAACTGCTAGTCACACACTCGTGTGGCAGTTAAAAATTGGGAGAGATATCTTGGCTGCAGAGGTACCCTCTGAGGAGCCAGTGGTCATAGCCCAACACCAGAATCACCAGCCCAGTGTTTCAGTGCTGGAAAGAGAAGTCCCGATACTCCTTCTTCCAGACAGAAGTACTGGCAGAGGCCATTATTTCTCTTCTGAGCCACCCTCCCACACACACACACAAAGAGTGAGCAAGTGGGTGCCACACCTGAGTCTCCATCAATCTGGTTAACACTTGTATCCTCCCCCTGGGTGATTCCCTGAGACCCTGCCCACCCAACTTGCATGCCTACTCAAGCTTTTTCGACCCAAAAGGCCTGTACTGGTTCATGCTGATAACTTTTCTAAAACTTCTCAAACAAGCAACATATGGCCTCTGCATACCTTCTACCATTTGCTTAGTGGGTCCAGAAACAGTACTATGAGTAGCTGGTCTTGGTTCACATCTTGGCCTCTGTGGCAACCTGCACACAGGTTGCTTTGTAATTGTAGATTGCTTTGTAATTCATATCTGGTTGCCCCAGGCAGGGAAGAGGTGGCAGCTGACCTTGGACTGAACATCCAGGTAGCTCCAGAACCAGTATACCAGGTAGACAGCTTCAGACCATGCCAAATCATCACCCAACCTTCTTAAAAATGGGCACACAACAGGGTGGGCTTGGTTGGTACCTGAGTCCTGCTGGAGTGATTTCTGCTCCATGGGTTGGTCTCTAGAGAACAGATCCCCCATGGTGGTCACAGATAGTCCTTGAAGCCTATCAGCCTGGGGGTAAGTCCTGCCTTTGATATCCCTACAACAATCAAGGCTCAACTACAACAGGGGGGTGCACACAGTGCACAAAGTGGGCACACCTGGAGTGTCCATCTAGGGTCACTAGGGAGTCTATGCCACTGGCACTATAGGAAACCAGCTATATAAGACCACTTTATAAACCCTGGGAGACATAGTAGCTCTGCATAATACATAGAACAAACACGGGGGGGGGCAGCAAAAATGAAGACAAACATTTTAACTGAAAGAACAGAATAAAATTCAGGAAAAAATCTAAAGGAAATGTAGACAAACAACAAGATGCACAGTTCAAAACACTGGTTATAAGGATTCTCAATGAACTTAGGGAAAGCATAGATAAACTTAGTGAGAACTTCAACAAAGGGATAGGAAACATAAACATATAGACAGAAAACAAAAATAGCCAGTAAGAAATAAAAAATATAATATCTGAAATGAAAAATACATTACAGGGCATCAACAGTAAGTAGGTGAAGCAGGGAATCATACCAGCCATTTGGAAGATAAGCAAGTAGGAAACAATCAGGACAGCAAAAATAAAAAAAAATAAAATGATGGTAGTTTAAGTTGCCTCTAGGACAACCAAACCTACTAACATTTGCATCATAGGGGTATCAGGTGGAGAGGAGAGAGAGCCAGGGACTGAAAACTGATTTTGAATGAACAATGACTGAAAACTTCCCTATGCTGGTGAAGAAAATAGACATACAAGTCCAGGAAGCAGAGAGTATCCCAGACAAGATGAACCCAAAGTGGTCCACACCAAAACAAATTACAAGTCAAATGTCAAAGGTTAAAGACAAACAGATAATCTTTAAAGCAGCAAGAGAAAAGGTGTTGGTTACCTACAAAACAGCTCTTATAAGAATGTAAACTGATTTCTTAACAAAATCTTTGCAGACCAGAAGGGAGTGACAAGAAATATTCAAAGTGATGACAATCACAGACATACAACCAAGAGTACACAACCAAGTTATCATCTATAATTAAGGACAGATAAAGAGCTTTCTAGTCAAGTAAAAGCTAAAGGAGTTCATCACCACCAAATTAGTACTACAAGTAATGTTAAAAAAACTTTATTAAGAACAAGAAAAAGGTAAAAATTTGACTAATGAAATAACAATATAAACACTCATCTATAAACAATTAGGTATTTCAAATGCAAATGGATTAAATACTCCAATCAAAAGATACATAGTGGCTTAATACATAAGAAAAAAAGGCTGTCTATAGGAGACTCATTTCAGATCAAAAGGCACAAAGATTGAAATTAAAGGAGTAGAAAAAGTATTTCATGAAAATGAAAATAAAAAAAGATGTGTATCAATATTTATATCAGACAAAATAGACTTTAAACAAATGATTAACAGGAGACAAAAAATAACCCAAATTTTACTTCTGGGTATTTATCCAACAAAACACAAAACAATACATCAAAAAGACATATGCAACCATATATTCACTGCAGGATTATTTACCCCTAAGTGTTCATCAGCAAATGAATGGATAAAAAAGAAGTGGTGCATATATACAACAGAATAACACTCAGCTATTAAAAAGAATGAAATATTGCTATCTGAAGCAACATGAATGGACCTAGAAGGTGTTATGCGAAGTAAAATAAGTCAGACAGAGAAAGGCAAGTGCCAGATTATTTCACTTGTATATGGCATCTGAAGAAGAAAATAAACAAGCAGAACAGAAAAAAGATTTATATGTACAGAGAACATTTTGTCAGTTTCAATATGGGAGGGGGCTTGGGGTGATGGGTAAAAAAGATGAAGAGATTTAGAAGTACAAATTGGTTTTTATAGAATATTAATGGAGCTATTATGCACATCCTATGTAATATAATCAATAACATTGTAATAACTACATATGGTTTCATATGGGTACGAGATTTATCAGGTGATCACTTTATAGGTTATATAAATGTCTAAACGGGGTTGTACACTTGAAACTAATATAATATTGTAGATCAACTGTAATTTAAAATTGAAAAAATATTTTAACAATAGCCATTTTGACAGGTGTGAGGTAATATCTCATTGTAGTTTTTAAGTTGTATGTCTCTGATGGCTAGTGATGTTGAACATCATCACTATGGGCCCATAAACATATGAATATGTTTATGGGCCCTCTGTATGTCCTCTTTGAAGTGTCTATTTAGGTCCTTTGCCCATTTTTTAATTGGATTGCTTATTCTTCTGGTGTTCAGTCATATGAGTTTTTTATGTTTTGGAGATTAAAACCTTGTCTTGGTGTATCATGGGCAAATATGTTTTCCCATGCAGTTGGTTTCCTTTTCATTTTGTTGATGGATTCTTTAGCAGTGTAGAAACTTTTTAATTTAATGAACTCCCATTTGTTTAATTTTTCCTTTGTTTCCCTTCCCTACAAGATACATCAGCAAAAATATTTCTATGCAAAATATGTAAAATTTTACTGCCTATATTTTTCTTGAGGATTTTTATGATATCATGACTTACATGTAAGTATTTTATCCATTTTGAGTTTATTCTAATATATGGAGTAAGTTGGTGGTCTAGTTTCATTTTTTTAAAGTATTAGTTCAGTTCTCCTGATACCATTTATTGAAGTGAATGTTTTTACTCCATTGTACACTCTTGCATTCTTTGTCAAATATTACTTAACCATAAAGTCATGGGTTTATTTCTGGGCTCTCTACTTTGCCCCATTGATCTATGTGTCTATTCTTATTCTGGTATCAGACTGTTTTGATTACAGTGGCCTTATAGTATAATTTGATATTAGGTATTGTGCTCCTTCCAACTCTGTTCTTCTTTCTCAAGATTGCTGAGGCTATTTGGGGTCTTTCTAGTTCCATGTATATTTTTGGAATATTTATTTTAGATCTATGAAATATGCCATTGGTATTTTAATAGGTTCATAAAGTCAACAAACAACAAATGCTGGTGAAGATGAGGAAAAAATGGAACCCTAGTTCAGTGTTGGTGGAAATGAAGACTAGTGCAACCACTCTGGAAAAGAGCATGGAGTTTTCTCAAACTAAAAATGAAACTTCCTTTTGACCTTGCAATTCCACTGCTGGAAATATATACAAAGAATCCAGAAGTACCAAATCAAAAAAATATATATCCACCCTTTTGTTCATAGCAGTGTTATTCACAAGAGCCAAGGTTTGGAAACAGCCCAAGTGACCATCAGTAGATGAGTAGATCAAAAACTTTGGTACACATACACAATGGAATATTATTTAGAAGCAAAAAATAACAAAGTCTTACTTTTTGTGATAGCATGGATGGAAATGCAGACTATTATGCAAAGTGAAATAAGCCAGTCAATGAAATAAAAATAACATTTGACTTCATTTATGACTGGAATATGATGAGCAAAATAAATTGATGAACAAAATAGAATCAGAGGTGCAGAAACATGGAATAGAGTGACAGCTATAGGAAGAGAAGAAGGTGGTGATTGAAAGAAGGGGAAGTGATTAGACAAAGAACATACATGCATGACCCATGAACATGAAAAATTGTGTGGGGATTGACTATGGGAATGGGGAGTGGGCTGAGGGGAGGGGGCAAAGAGGAAGAATTGAGACAACTGTAACAGCATAAACAAAAAAATGTTTAACTTTCAAAAAACGAAAGTAAAAAATATTTTTAAAAATTAAGTAACCATATTATGGCCAAAAAAGAACTGCCAAAAAAGGTGGGGGGAATTTTTTCTGAAACACACACACACAAGAGGTTTCAAGCAAGTTTGGTGAATGTGATTATTAAAGGTACACATTTTTTAAAAAAGAAACATTTTGTGCAATAATAAGCCAAGAATCCAATTCACTTCTGTGTCAGAGAATTAAATGTTTGAGATGTCTTAGCCTGAATGAATGGCAAACAGACCATTTGGTATTATTTTCTTACAGATTTTTTCTGAGTTCTGTATGGGAGACGATTTCAGCCTTTCTCAATCATCTTAAGAGAAAATATGGCCCCTGGACTGTGTGGCTCATTGGGTTGAATACTGGCCTGCGAACCAAAGGGTCACCGGTTCAATTCCTAGTCAGAGCACATGCCTGGATTACTTCAGCTGGGGTCACATAAGAGGCAACCATACATTGATGTTTCTCTCTATCTTTCTCCCTCACTTCCCCTTTCTCTCTGAAAATAAATAAATAAAATCTTAAAAAAAGAAAATATGGGAATGTGGAATAATTGTTCTATTCAACTGACCTGCAGTTTACAAGTTTTAAACACCTTGGCCTGATAAGAATCCTGCTCTGATAAGTTGATGGGTCATATTTTACAGCTCTCCTTTTAGAGATGAAAAATTCAGAATAAGGGACTAACCCAATTACACAAAGTTCTTAAGCAACAAATTTAAGGCTACAACTCAGTTTTCTTGACAGTCAATTCTGCATTTATTCTACTCTACCAACCCAATCTGCCCCAACTATGCCAGTACTTAGGAGCTATCACAGTGCTCTAGACAGATGATATTTTGTGATAGTAAAGTGGGATCAATAGCATTTTAAAAATTCTGTTCAATAGAAGATACATTTTCTGTATACTTTCAGAAGTCTTCCCTTAGTTCTCTATCAGGTATTATGTAATTAAGCAATCAAAATTCTTTACAATAAAAACTCAAAACCTAATTTCAAGGTAATGAACAAAATAAATGCTTTATAGAAGATAAATTTTCAGAAGAGTAAGAGAACATTTGTATTTCAAGGCACTGGGTGTTTCATTGTACCACTGCTGGATTTAACCATTGTCTTGAATTAAATCAATCATTGCATACTCCTAATAGTACAGTAAAAAGTGTTGTCATCACAGTCATTGCAATTTAAAACAGGAAACAGAACACTTAGAAGCAAAAATATGCAAGCAGGAGAAAAATGCTGACACTAGCTGCATCCACACTCAAAAACAGTTTGTTCATGAGTGAATTGCCTATATGAGTTGACAAGAAGGGATTCAAGAGTCACTTTTCATGAGGCAGACATGTAGGAGATGGAAAAATCTTGTACCCATATAGGAAGGACGATGTATAAGAACAAAATGATAAGCTGTACAGGAGACCTGAAATTATTATGCAATGCACTAATGAGAACAAATATATATTGTGTGGCTAAAGAATTTCCAGGCACAACATTTTCAAAGTAAATTTGGATGTTAGAAATGAAGGATAATTGTTGAATTGCATGTTATATAAATGTCCGTTGTATGCTAGATCATAAGCAAAATATCATTTAAAGCAAGACAGATCATTTAGATATGTTATTGTCTCTAAGAATCTAAACGATAAATCTACATAGCACATAATATAATCAACCAAGCACTCTGTAATCATGGATAGCCTTTGACTTTATCGGTTCTCTTTTCTTGAAATATTTATATATGCATGAACATTTCTCAGTATTTTTGAAGTTGTATTGAAAAAATGTTCTATGAAGCTGTGTTGGGCATCTGAATTTCTAAAAGAAATTGCAATCGAAAAATAGGTAACATACAGCCAAGGAAATCAATATATTCATCACTAGAAAAACTCACTTGAGTTCAGTTATAGGAATTGAGAGTTCATTTTTGGCCATTTCAAATGTCTTATTTCAATGTCACTTCACTGCTAATTAACTGTGTTCTTTTTGGCTGGACTGTACTGGCCCTCCATAATTTTACTTCAATTGACTTTTTTAAATTTAATATTCCATTAATTTTTACTTTATAGTCCCTGTTTTCTATTTATAGTGAGACTTTTTCCCAAGTCTTAATTTATGCTCTTTCTACTGCTTAATGCTTTGTTTATACTCCAGATCCCTATACTTTATTCTTCCTTGAAGTTCCCACTCAAAAAAGCCCCTTTCTTAAACTATTCTCTACTTCCAAATAAGCATGGGCCCTCCATTTAACCCTAATTACAGACATCTGCAGGAGGTTGCAGCTAACAAGAGTCTTTTGTGAGCAATTTCTCTTTATTTCCTCTGTCTTACTGTGAACGAGAATAGGCAATGACTCTAGGTATTGGTGGCTGCGGAGGAGGCAGTCATTTCATCAGGCTGAAAGCAGCTCAACTGATAGTGCTTTCTTCACGTGCACATAGTAGTTTCTGAGAGCAAGTAGCACTGAAGCAAAGATTTAAGGAGGCAGCACTTCATTTCAAAAGATGCGGGCTGACAATCCATTTTTATTAGCAGTTTTTTTTATTATTTTAATGATGACTGAATCACTGGCTCTTTTCTGTAAAATGATCAGACTCTAATGGTTGTCATGGGTTGCCATGTCAGACCTTTGTCAGATTACAATGTCCCAAAAATCTGATGATCCTCAAGACATATTGTTATCTCTCACAAGCTATCCATTCTAATTGTTCTTCCTATTTTGAATTCCAGAGATCACAAATAAATCTTCAAATGCAAAAGTACTTAATTAAAAGTATAGGAGGTTTTTGGATGTTTTCTTAGTTTGGGGATGCTAGAATATTAATTGTTCAGCAAATTAATATTGATGAGCACCCATTTTTCCCTTAATATATTACATATTGTGGAAACTCAAGGAAGATCTTCTTTACCTGGGGAATCTCTATTTAAAATTATTCACTTTTATTTATGCTTTTGAGAAAATTGTATATTTTAAAATAAAACTATGACATTACTTTCATGTAAAATAATTTATAATCTGGTTAAGAAATACAAAATTTTCAAAGTTTTGTGCTAATATTTGGTCCTGAAAACTTTATTCTCTATGTACTGGCACTTTTAAGCTCTATACAGTAAGAGGGAGTGAAAGGTATTATTGCAGCTATTATTGCTTTTTTCAACAAAATTTTGTGAGGTACAAAATTATTGCAGCTATTATTTCTTTTTTCAACAAAAAGCTGTGAAACACTTCTATGTTTCAAAATTGCTGGCTGCTGAGACACAAAGAAAAGTAACAGCTGCTACCCTTTAGAAGCTCACAGTCTAGTGGGAAAAATAATACCTAATGTCTAAGTAATTATTTATTGATTACATCTTACTTATTGATTATTAGTGCCATTTTATAGATGAGAAGATTGACTTTCATGAGTCAAGTTAGTCACCCAAAGTTACACAGTAATGCAGTGGCAAAACATATTTAAACAAAGATCTTATGCCTGTAGGTCAGAGGTGCCCCTGTTACAGATCTGATCTCATAGTAAAGAGTGGTGAAATCCTTGGGAAAATTAAAACCTCTCTGATTCTTGAATTTGGAAATGTGTACTCAATCACAACTTCATTCTCAATAAACAATTACAGACTTTAAATTTTCTCTATTCATCTTTTTAATTTTATCTGAGTGCTTCATAGTTTTTTAGGTAAGACAGAAACAAAAGCAATATTGTGCTGTGCTAATACTCTATAAAAACAACAACCCAGAGTTGACCATAAAGGGAATCCAAACTCAGACAGGTAACCAGAATTCATTACTAAGTAATGTATAATCCTCTTATCTCTGGAATGGTTGTGGTTCCTTTCCTCCTTCTAAAAAATAATATATTGACTTTCTCCTTGATACAAATATTTCCATTTTTATTTTTAATGGGTCTGTGTCCATTCTGGATCTGCCACACCAAGAATGCCATTCAACTCTCAATAGCAATGACTGATGGTTACATTAAAAACAAGAAAAATTCTAGGTTTGGAAACTTATAACTAATGGAAAGACAAATAAACCTAATTTGAAACAGGTGAATTTCCTATACCTTACCAGAAAATATAGGTCAGAAATAAATTTGAGTCAGTACCCTAACTAGTCTAAGGTTACAGAGTGACAAATTTCTGTTCACTATAAGAAATTTTTCTAACAATTATATATGCTCATGAATAGAATAAGCTGACTATGAATAGTGAGGTTCTCATAACTGGATATTTGAATAAAAGAGATATAAAATATTTTAGGTTTTGGCAGAGGTGTTTGCTGTGTATGGTACTGGGTTGAAATAGATCTTTTTGAATTTTCCTTCTATCCCATTTTTCCTAAAAATCTTCCTAGGTTAACTTTGACTCTTTCACTTTTCTTTAAAAGACTTGTAACTTTGAAAATTGTGCACATGAAGGAGGCAGAAGGAAGACAAAAAAATAAAAAGATAAAGACAGAAGGAGGATGAGGGAAATGGAGCAGTAGAGGAAGAAAGCAGGTAGGCAGTAAGAAGGGATTGAAATTAGGCAAGGGAATGCATACTGCTAAGTCTAATGAGTCTTGTTTTTTCAGAGCGTGAATGGGCCAGTGCAAAATGACTAACATCATTTAAATAAATTTTGGATGTTTTTAAGCAACATTCAGACCCCCTGTTTAGACTTCTGTAATGATAAAGTGTTAAGTAGCTCCTTCCATGATGCCTGGGTGACCGCTGATGTTCAGTCTGAACACTTACACACATACTGCTGCCTCCATGGCCTGCAGAGAGTGCAATGGAGAATCAATGCTCCAGCAAATATAGCTTCTTTATAAATAAAATTGCAAGCTTTTGTACACAGCTTGTGGTGTGTTCCTCACCTCTCCTGCTTTTAATCCTCCATTGTCTATCATCCTCCTGTTTTCTTCTTTTTTTCTGTTTAATGCAAGGGTTTCCTTATGATTCTAACTTTACTTTTTTTTTCAGGGAAATTACACATCTATTTTGCCATTGTCTGGAGATAAAGTCAGCTACCTTACATCCACTCTATACTTGATTTAGTCCTTCCAACCCTTTTGTTGGGTAAGACATGGTCTGATGACCCATTCTCACTACTTTTCACATTTGAACTATTCCTATTTCTCATAGACCTACAGAAATTTGCTGATCTTCTGCCCATGGTGTTCCAGTTCTAAGAGGGATGCATACTGGACTTGACTAAGTCTTTCTTTGGCGCAAGAAATGTAAAGACATTATTATTAAGAAATTAAGGACTGAAAAAAACCATCCTGTTCCTCTTCCACTTCTAAAGAATGATATATTGACCTATAAGGCAGTGTGTCTAAGGGAATCATGAAATAAATAAAATAGCATTCCCAGCTTCTACTGGACTTTTCAGTCACATCAGTCAACTCATCCTTTATTGCAAATCATTAAAAATAGGAAATTAAAGCATAAACATACTTAATGCATGTGAGTGCTGCACTGTGGGAATGAATTCTACAGTGTGTCCTAATGCTTACGCAGGGGTTTGGGAAGGCTTCCTTTTATTCTGCAGCCAACATAGAGACTATTCCAGCAGTGTTCCTGAAATTATCATATTTCTGTTTCAGGATTTTCCCTTTAAACTTTCCCCACTGAGCAATAGAAGCTAAGACCTCTTTTCAGAGATTATAAAATATTAAAAAATTGTCTGGTGTTTTGCTGGAACTACTGGGCAAGCTACAAGACAAAACATAGGCAGTGTTTTCACTTCTCACAATTCTTCTGAAATTAGGTGTTTTGATAATAAAACACAAAATTAACAAACATATATAAACTACTAAGAAAAGAAATTAAACTACTAAAAAGTAGAAGCAAATGCTCTTAGATTTTTTATCTTAAAAAATTGGAAATTTAGCCCTGGCTGGCGTAGCTCAGTGGATTGAGCACGGGCTGGGAACCAAAGTGTCCCAGGTTTGATTCCCAGCCAGGGTACATGCCTGGGTTGCAGGCCATAACCCCCAGCAACTGCACATTGATGTTTCTCTCTCTCTCTCTCTCTCTCTCTCTTCCTTCCCTAAAAATAAATAAAAATAAAATCTTAAAAAAAATAATTTAAAAAAATTGGAAATTTGTCTTCTTTTTTTATTAAAAAGACAACTATTTTGATACATGATAGACAATAAAATTATTTACCATACAAATCTGATATAGCTACATTAATATAAATATACATCTTAGTCTTAATGACAACACTATTATAAGATTGATATTATCAAAATAAATTTTAAACCACTTCAGTTATAACCATTCTAAATTTCTATGTAAAAATTAACATAGATTCAAAATACATATGACTAATAACACTAAAAAAAAGTTTGGAAAACATAGAATCATATTAGAAACCATATAAAATTAGAACAAGCAGAAAACAATTTCAAGGTTAAATAATAAGAGATTTATAAATGACATAGTAAATGAAATGCTGTAGCAAACAACTGAATAATATTCTTTTTAAGTTTTTATAAAATAATTTTCAAAACAGACCACATCCTTGGTCAGAAACAAAATCCTTATGTATTTTATAGGATTGAAATTCTTCAGAGAATGTTGTCCTACAGTGAAATTATACAAAAACACAAAGGCGATACAAAAAGATTATGTGAAAAGGTTCAGATATGTATAATTAAGCAATAAACTTCTATGTAACCCATTAATCAAGGAAGATATTAAGTTATAAACCTGTTGGATACTGTTAAGTCTGTTCTTAGTAAAAAAATTCTATGTCTGAATGTTTCTAGTAGACAAAAAGATAAACTTTTATATTAGTGGTAAATTTATTCATCTATTAAAGCTAGAAAAAGAACAGCAAGCTAAATGGAAGTAAACCAACAGAGAAGAAACAAAATAAAAGCGGAATTCAGTGAAATAGAAAATAGACAAAATTAATGAAGTTAAAAGTTGATTTTTTTGAAAACACAAATGTAATAGACATAGAAATCTGTAGTGGGAATTCTTCAAGGGGCTTCTGTCTAGCTGTAGGGACTGTGGTAAGTAGAAAGCATTAAACTCTTGCCTCCTTTTGAGTCTGCTGAACTGTTTAGGTCTATCTGTTCTAAATCATGATTTTTCAGGGGCAGCCCTTATCTGATCAAGGCAGACATGTAAAATCTCTAAAATTTCCACCTAATATGGGATAACTTGAGAAATTCTTGTTTAGTGCTCCCTGCCATGTTGGTCAAGGTTTGGGCAGGCAAACATCAAAATGTCAACTAATATACTATGACTATTGGTACTGGGAGTGTTAAAGAAAGCATATGAGAAGGTAAATCATTTTTGAAGTTATGTTTTGAAGTTGGATCCTTCTCTACCTGTCTGACAGTCTCTCAATGCTGAATGTAGATGGAGCACAGACAAACATGCTATGAGGTGGTGGTCCAATTGTTAAACCTTTCAATGAAGTGAATTAGGAGGGTTACTGGAGAAAGGAAATGCACTAGTTAATCCTATGCATTAGGTCTTTAAAGTGTCTATAGGAAATAGTAGTTATAAAGATAAATGCTTGCCTGGATATTGCCAAACACCGCTGATGTTCCACAGAATGGTAGTGAAATGCTGAGGGACATATTAGGCAATTGAAAACCAGGTGTAAAAACCATTTCTGCAGTGAGAGGTAAAAAAAAGACAAAGACTGGCTCCTAGTCAGACTGGTTTGGAGACACTTCCAGAAGTCATATCATGATGGCTACTCAAGGAGAACCCCAAGTTCATTTTAAACTTGTATTGATTGGTGATGGTAGGACTAGAAAAACTATACTTGTGAAATATCATCTATCTGCTGGATTTAAGAAGTATGTAGCTACTTGGGTGTTGAGGTCCATCCCCTCATGTTCTACACCAACAGACAGCCTATTAATTTCATGTGTGGGATACAGCAGTCCAGGAGAAGTTTGGCAGACAGCTATTACATCCAAGCACAGTGTGCCATTATAGTGTTTGATGTAACTTCTAGAGTTACTTACAAGAATATGTCTAACTGGCATAGAAATCTGTCATGAGTGTGTGAAAACATCTTCATCTTGTGGTATGGAAACAAAGTAGGTATCTGGTGATCAAGGAAGAAACGTAAAGGCAAAATCAATTGTCTTTCACTGAAGGAAAAATAGTCAGTACCATTTCTGTCAATAGTAACTACCACTTTGAAAAGCCCTTCTTCTGGCTTGCTGGAAAACTAATTGGAGACCCTAACTGGGAAACTGTCACCATGCCTACTTCTACCGCACCAGAAGTTGTCATGCACCAGCTTTGGCAACACAGTATGAGCATGATCTAGAGGTTTCCCAGACTACCACTGTCCTGAATGTGAGAAAGGGAAGCTGGAGCCCAGCGTCAGAAGTCTAGTTTTATAAGCCAAGGTCCTGTGATGTCAGTGCTGCAGCACGTTTGCCATTTTATTATATAGCTCAGCAGAACCTCTGCTTGATCTTTGGGATGCTGAAAGAGATAAATTGGCTTTGGAATGAATTTGGCATATTTAGCTATTTTGGAATTCAGGTGTTTCCTTATTGCATTTCAAATACAAGACTGCCGCAGTCACATCACAGCATTCAATGGTGAAATCTTGTTTGTTACTGTCATTCTTATTCCTTTTCATTTAGAATTAGAATAAAGTTGTATTTAAAAAAAGAAAGAAAAAAGAAAAAGCTGAGGACCAAGTAAAAAAATGGAATTCAAATTCAAAGAAGGTTGAATGCTCACAAAGGCTATTTATTCTATTATACCATGACCATCCTTCCTTAGGGCTTTGACACATTGGATGGAGACACCAGGGTGCATACCATGAAACTTTCTGTCTCCTCAGAATCCTTCAGAGCTTCAAAAGTAGCACCCCCATCAAGAACCAGCCTGCCCCATTCCCCACTTCTTGTTTGGAAGATAACTCAGAGGCTCTTTCCTGACAGTTATAAGGTGCACCCCTCAAGATCAGCTCCCATCTACCATCATGGCTTCGACTTCTACAACTGGGGGTAAGTTGTAGCATAACCTAAGTAGTTTTATAGTAAAAAAGAGTTGCAAGAAATAGATTTTTTATACTAGTAGGTACTGGGAAAGTATGAGTGAGACTGTATTCTAATGGTGCTTAATCAAGGGACAAAAAAATTAAATAGAAGAATGAATTTATTGACTTTGAAATGCTCTCCTGTGATGTAGTATTTATCACTGAGGAAAAGATTCCAAGAGATGAGGCAAACTTGTTATTAACATGTTTCCTAGAAAAAATAATTGCCTATACTGAATGAAGTTAAAAGGCCAGAGTTGCCATAGCAAAAATAGGAAAAATAAACCAAAATACTCATGGAAGTGGGAATTCAGGAATAGACATGACATACATGGCCAGATGGTCTACGAAGACCCAGACAACATATCATTTGCGATGGCTATGAGGAGTGGTCTGCTGGGAAGGGCAACAAAACATTGCTCTGTAAGCCATGGCTATCAGTAAAAGAAACTATTATAAGATGTGGCTTACTAACAATAATAAGAATGATAGGATTCCCCCCAAAATAGAGGACAGGGGGTTGAGTTAATTACTAACTAGTCAAGTTCAATATTATATTATCTATCAAGTAAAAGTGGAAGTCAAAAGCTCTGACTTACAAAGAGTTTTGAACATGGTATCCCTATGGGCAAAACAGATAGGCAGCCAATAAGGTTACTATTCATCTTGTACCAGCAGAAGAAATCACAGATGGATGACAAGGAAACTGGGGGAAGTTGCTTCAATGAAAAGCCATCATCCCTTGCACAGTTCTCCATCTTGACCTGGTTTAAGACCTGAAATCCAGTGATTGAAGAAGTGACCAA